>NC_137918.1:25422915-25440415 GCF_963457725.1 Sprattus sprattus
GCCCTATGGTAGCCTGTGCTTTGCTGATGTTAATGCATTGCGTGATTTTCATATGACTTAAGTTCTGGATAAGTTGCCAGGCAGAATTTCCAGAGCTTGCTGCAAAAGCAATGAGGTGTATTTTGCAAACGTACAAACTACCTGTGTGAGAGCATTTTTTTTTTGCGTACTTGAAGAATAAGTACAGGACAAGAGAATAATATGAGACTCTCGCTGTCTACCATTTCGCCACGAATAGACAGGCTGTGTGGACTTCACCATGCCCAGATATTACAATGACAGGTCTCCCCTCTTCCCACACATGCACGAACGAACGCGCACACACGCACACGCGCAGGCACATCAGTGGGCCGCGGATTACTTTCTAGTCAGAATGGTGGTCCCTGGGACAAAACCAGTTGAAAACCCCTGCTCTAAATCATCAGGGGGAACTGGATATTTAATCTAAATGTGAAAATAAATATCCTCTACTTTGTTGCAAAAAAACTGAAGAAAGTATGACACCTCTTTACAGTACGTATTGCAATACCAAAGAAATTAATCTGAAATGCTTTAATGTTTAATGACAGCTCTGTACGACAATTTCTGTGGTTAAGCAGAGCTAAAAGTGTAATTTCAGTAACAGCAGCACAACATACTACCACTAGAAGTCTACTGTAGCCCTATTGCTGATTCATGGTGTCTTCTGTATTTGGAACCATATTTTTCTAAAGTTCATATTTACAGCAGCGTTCTCTCTTGTTTTACTGTAAATCTTGAGAGAGAAAAAATATGTAGCATACCTTTCTACTCCTACAATCCCTAACTCCCCACACATATTTAAAGCCAAGCAGCTTCATGGCACCAAGAACAAACTTTTTGATCCGTTGGTTTGCCTGTTCCAGTACTGTAGATACCACTGTTGAGTGGGATACATTTAGTCTTTGTGGATAAACAGTCTTAGTGATGAAGTGGATAATGTCGTTGCCTCGTAAGCAGTTGACTGGGATTCAATTGCTGGGCAATGCAGGATGCCATTGAAAGTCACTTCGGATAAAAGTACCTGACAGAGATCGTTTCGAAGCACTGTTAATGCCTTAAGAATATATAAATATAAATATAATAAAAAGTGCCTAGTATTAATAATTACCTTGTATTAATCATGTGCTTATGTAAGCAGGGACATGCATTTCATGGGCCCTATCTTGCACCCAGCGCAATTGACATTGTCACCGACGCATGTATAATTCCTATCTTGCACCCGGCGCACAGCGCGATTTTCCCTCCAGAGGCGCGCTTCGAAATGAACTTGCGCCGACATGGGCGGGGGCGGAACAGAGAAGGCGTTTCTCTGGCGCAAGTGGTATTTTGCAGTTTCAAAACAATGCCGTGCGCCGTGCGCCATTGACCAAAAAAAAGCTGGTCTAATGTGAGGCGCAATGTCTAAAGTCTGTAACGCGTATTCAGAACGCTATTTTAAGGGCGCATGTGCTTGCCCGCACAGTATAGGACCTATAGGCTACACTTTACTTCTGTCGTCTTCACCAGTGGCGGATCTTCCATTAGGCAAACCTAGGCAAGTGCCTAGGGCCCCAATCAAATCTGTCTTTATTAGGGGCCCCCAAATCTGACCCCCCCAGCCATTACTAAAGTAAAGTAAAAAAAATAAAACACATTTCTAGTAGAAAAAAATATCAACATAACGCTGAACTAATGCCTAAATAATAATTTTCCAGCACACATGCCCCCCTCCATTGTACATTGGACTAGTCCAGAATATGATGACGTAGTAACGCGCGCAGCGCGAAATAACGTTACTTCAAACCAAAGCAGAGGGATCTGTATGCGACTCGGTGAAAATTACCCTGCACATTGGCCAGAAAAGTTTACAGACTCCGAGCGTTGTTCAATTGTACAGAAAGGACCAGTGCAATTACGAGGAGATTTCCCCCAGAACAAACAGGGCAGACGCTTTACAAGCACGCACTACTATTTGAACATGAAAAATGGCGAAAAAATCCAGAGGTCCTGGCTTGTGTACAGTAAGACGAAAGACCACGCTGTTTGTTTCTGTTGTCGGCTGTTTGGCGATTGCAATAAGCAGCGGTTCTGCACTGACGGCACGAACGACTGGAAAAATGTATCAGCCTTCCTAAAAGAACACGGCAGAGAATGGAAATTCTAATCTCTCTCTCTCTCTCTCTCTGTCTCTCTCTCTCTCTCTCTCGTTTGATCTGAGTAATAAACATGTAATTTTGGCAAAGGCTGGAGAAATCTGAAACTGATTTTACTGTGGAGAGTTGAGTGGCAGTGCACTATGGGTTTATTGCGATTCTAAGAGTATTGGGATGGTTATTTGTTTTGTGTACGTGTTTTAAAAATGAGGGCCCCATGTCTATATTTTGCCTAGGGCCCCAAAATGGCTAGATCCGCCCCTGGTCTTCACGAGAGATTTACACCAATTGTTTGGCAAGCCATATATAATTACAAGGAAAATAAAGTATTTACCACATGAGGAAATCATTGTGATATCCGTATCCAAGACATTTTAAAACTAGGCATACATCTAGCGTGCACAATTGACCCAAATGATTCAGGTTAATTGAAGCTGCGTGACATTTGATTTATTGTATGGCTTTGTTGCATTTATTTAATGCCAGTATTATTATAAATCTTGTAAACTCATCTTTGTGTATGTGGACTTTATTTATGTACCTTGGGTTTGGTCAGCTGGTGCACTGGCTTGGGTGCCAATTTCCATGCCCTCAAATCCCTGCAGGCTCTCAGGCGTGAGGGTAGACGTGGCGATGTCCTCTGCTGCCGTCAGATCCTGGGTCGAGGCAGATCCACCTCCCGTGAAGGCACGAGAACGTGTGTTACCTTCCAGCTTGGATGTCCCACGTCTCCGGACGTCATTATAGCGTTTTCGGCAACGTTTTCGGGTGCCCCGTTGCAGAAACAATCACGGCAATATCTTGACATGCTTGCTTGACTTTGCTTACTTTTGGAGGGTTTCTCGCATCCCCACATATATCTATCTCCCGGCTTTTTACAAAGCCATACAATAAATCAAATGTCACGCAGCTTCAATTAACCTGAATCATTTGGGTCAATGTGTAGGCTACGCTAGATGTATGCCTATTTTTAAAATATCTTGGATATGGATATCACAATGATTAAGAGTGGTAAATACTTTATTTTCCTTGTAATTATATATGGCTTGCCAAAAAATTGGTGTAAATCTCACGTCGGTCTCCTCGGCTGTGAACTTTTCCGGTCTACCACCAGGTAATTCCGCCATCAAAATAACAAGCCGCTATGGACTATGCGCTCCTCGCTCTTAAAGGGAATGTGAAATGACGCTCGGATTGGTTTATTGCATATTACGCCCAAACCACACCTATGGCTGAGTAACCTCCTTTGGACCAACCCTTTTGACACTTGCGCTGGACGCAAGTGTGTTTTTTCCGCCGTTAAAATAGCAACTGCGCCATAGAGCCGCCCACACAGCTACTTGCGCTTGGCGCCGTCCTACTTGCGTTTCTGATCGGCAAGATAGGGCCCTATGTCTTTCTGTGTATGTGCAACTTAGATTATTAGGTGCCACTTAGTCTGCATATGTGCAAGAGCATATATAGGTCAGAGTTGATAAGGAGGGTAGAACCATAGATATCTTATATAAAGGCTAGATATCCTGCCTGCGTTTCTGGCTGATGGAGTCGGATGTCCGCACATTTCGGCCATTCAGTATAGCTCACTCCCCCTTAACATTGTGTTGGTAGTGGTACTTTTTAAATAACCAGATCTTGCTCAATTTTCCACCGATTTTCAAACGGGTTGGTTTGTTATAAACGTAAGATATTTTTTATGGCACTACATACTTGTGAAAAATTATAAACATGGGTTTTCATATGAAAATAACATTGACAGGTCTCGTTTCAAGGGAGAGTTCAATAGAGCAGGCTGCACAAAATTATGGCATCTTCATTGGCAATAAAGTCAGCAATTTCCTGTCGAAATCATAATGTAAGATGTTTAACAAACCAACCCGATTGGAAATCATGTGCAACTTCAGTTTTATTATGTGCTACTTAAGTTATATTGAAAAGAAACAACAATTATGCCTCGCCAATTGATGTAAAATGACTGATACACAATAGCCGTGATACACAATTAAGCTGCACATTTCAACATGTTCAAGCATCCAGAATTATTACCAAGGTAATGACAATTGTAAATCAAGTCATTTGTAAATCCGTCAAAATTTACGCAAGATAAGAGTGTAAACGATTGTGAAGATCACTGACGTTATCTAACGTACCACTGATCCCTACCGGAAGCTCTTCCGTCCTCAAAAAGGCCTCCTGTGCGGACATTCAAGAGTCCGCCATAATCCATCTAGCCTTTATATAAGATATCTATCGGTAGAACTGTGCTTCTTTCGACCTTGTGTAAAACTGACATCCTTGCCAGACAGGAAGCATAGTAAGATGACCTTTTAGTTCAGCAGACAAAGCCCTGGTGCGGTATATGCCGTCCACAACCTTCCCTAAGGGCATTTGCCAACGTTTAGCCCTAGTGGTACCCAAAGAGTTTTCTCAAATTGTTATTCAAATGTGTCTACATGTTGAGGTGTTGTGGCCTAACAGTTTGTGTGTTTGTGTTTGTGTCTACAGTCTGTTCCGCTGTGGCCTTACAGTAAGAAGCTGCTCATCTTTAGCTTCAGCTCTCGGATCAAACCCCTCCAGTCTGAGAGTGCTGGGCTTGTTAGGAAACCAACTGCAGCAGTCTGATGTGAAGCTGCTTTTTGCTCTACAGAAAGATCCTAAATATAAGCTGACTGAACTAAAGTAAGTAATGAATACAGCACGTACAATAACATTCCATGTTATCCACTGTGCATAAAAACATGTGTCACTGTGTCTGTTTATCATCTCCATATATGATATATTTGGATATGTGTGATGTTTAAAATATTATAATCAGAGTATAATCTGTGTAATGTGTAAAATGTCGTTAGCAAACATTATCTGGAGAACCTTTAATCAGTCATTAGTCTGACTGAAGCAGAGCTGTTCTACATGTTTACACACGTCAGTGTTGAGGAATCCTAATGGGGAAACCTCATAGTGAGGATGATGTAATCTATAAAATCTCCTCAACAGGTATTAACTGGGCAGCCATCAATCATCCATCAGTCTGACTGGAGCAGAGCTGCTGCAGATGCTGCAGTTTCCAGACACTCAGTACCAGATGATCATCCAGCTGCCCCACGGATCAGCACTGTGTGTCTACCTGTCCACTGCAACACTTTAAAGGGTTATTTAGTTTTCTAGTAGTCTATCATCTCTAAACTGATTTAACTACTTGTGATGCCGCGTTTCCTAGGAGCGACCTAATGGCGGACACAATGGACTTTCGTTTTTCTTTTCACCACCAACGGAGACTTCTACATTCCTTATTGTACATTCCCACATAACTCTCTGAACTGGTTCATCTTGGCTGGTGTGTGTGGAAGCATAAGGGTCACGCCTTACATTTCACACCACACTCATTAATTTACCGTTGTTTAAAATCTCGTTTATTGGTCTGTCAAATCACCAATTATCAGTTGTCTTTTTATATAGCACAGATGCTGCAGTTTCCAGACACTCAGTACCAGATGATCATCCAGCTGTCCCACGGATGAGCACTGTGTGTCTACCTGCCCACTGCAACACTTTAAAGGGTTATTTAGTTTTCTAGTGATACATAATCACCATCTCTAAACTGATTTTATTGTACTGATATTGGTCTGTCAAATCACTGATTATCAGTTGTCTTTTTATAAAGCACATGAATAAGAATGAAGTGTGCTCCCGACTTTATGGGCAGGTTCACGAGAAACATGGATGGAAGTGATGTGGCAGGCAAAAATGCCGTTTTCCATACAAAAAAAAAACATAACACACCAAGTTACAAATTAATATGGAGAGTTTTGATATAAATGTAATAGCACTGTTTTTCTTTGTAATAGAAACTCTATGTATAAAGATTTTATTTATGTTTTGTTTGTTTTTGACCACCAATTTGAAGACGGTTAACATTTGCGAATAGTTGTTTTATTTTCAACCCAATAGCTGTCCTTGTTTGTTAAGTTTCGTTTTTTGATTTCTTCTGAATTTTTTTTTACATTTCAAATAATAAGTAGAGTGCAGAGTGCAGATCTACATAAGCAAACAGAGACAATGCAGACAATAAAAGGTGTTAAATAAATGTTAATTTCAGTTCAGTCTTTTTGTGTGTCATTTGTTATTATTATTAAATTGTTGTATATTTATCAAACTCTGACTTTTTGATAGATAAATCTGTAAAAATATGCATTATTCAGTATGTCTATTGCAGCACATTTAAAGTCTAAAAGAACTGATAAAAACAGATATTGCCCTCTGGTCAGTTTGGGTGAGACCCAGATGTGTACCTGAATTTGCAGGGCTGATATTGAAATGGAATATATAAAAGTATTTTTCTACTTGAGCTGCTCAACATTCCTTCCCCCCACCTCCACAGCACCTTGCTCCTCTACTGTCAATATAAAAGCCTCAGGTGTAAAATCTGCATCTTTTTCACCTGCATGGACGACAAACCTTCATCCTATGGGACAGGGATGGTCCCTCAGTGCCAGTCTGTGATTGGATGTGTTCCTGAGTGTGTCAGGTATGAAAGACTCACCTGTATAGGCGCTGGAGTGTGTAGGCTAATTTGGTTAAACTAGAGGTTTTATCCCAAACAGATCATAGAAGATGACGTGAGCGCTGATTGATGATGATGGAACTGGAATTATTGTTATTATTATAGGTAAACATGTACTGCTCTGTATCTACAACTCACTCTAAATGTGTACTACGTCTGTCTCTCACTGAGATCCAATGCAAATGACATGTGACCCTCCCCCCCCCTCTTCCTGCTAGAGGCCTTGTGTCCTGGCATCCCCATCCCCCCCATAGGTGAGTCTCTCACTGTATCCCCCCCCCCCCCCCCCCCCCCCTTCTCTCACACTCAAGGTGTGGCCCTCCCCTCTCCCTTTGTAATGTAACCTGAATGTATAAAATGCGATAGCATCCTGCTATCAGGTTAGACTTTCCTTGAACCAACAACCGATAGGGGTCTCCATGCTGAAATACAACCTCCAGAAAACTGACTCTGCCTCCGGTCCATTCTTCAACTTTAGCGGGCTTATTAATATTCTAACATAATGGTCCTTCAATGCCGGTAGATATACATCTATCTGAAACAGCAAAAGAATACGAGCCGACGCTTCAAAAACTTTGAACGGGAACGGTAAGCGATTTAAGCTGATTCTATGTGCAGAATTTTTGAGAGTGACAGATAGAGAAAATTGTGTGCGTGAAGAGAGAGACTGTGTGCGAGAAAGAGAGAGAGATTGAGACAGAGACACCATTTGTAAAGTAGTTTTATACCCGACACTGCAGCGCACAGTGGAAGGCATCGTATTCAGGTTTAGTCCCAATACATATTCAAACAAAGTCTCAGACGCGGGCGTCGGATTTGTAGCACTTGTGGCCACGTGTCTGGACAACAGTGAGTCCGAGAGTAGCGGTGGCCTCTGTTTGTAACGCTGAACATACAGAGACGTCCTCCATCGTCAAGCCTCTCCAATTAACCGGGAGCTAACCTTGAAGAACCTGATCGGATGAAATAGGGACCTCTCACATCAAAAAAACCTCTGCACATAGAAAAAGTCCTGTTCGCTATAATTGACTTATACTATTCATTATAAGGACCAGGAAGAGTCAGTTTCGGCTGGTTTGTTTCAGCGTGCTATATGTTTGTCTGTCCCGTATGTTATGTTCATTGTGTAAGCCTGTGTGCGTCAATCTGTGTTGTCTTTGTTCTTAAAGTGGGCAGCCTTGACTTTCAGTAGCTACTCAAACAGCACCATCTAGCCCATTGTCTAAACTGAGCTTACTTTTGCCAGGTAGCTGGAGAGGAGTGAAGACTTTTAAGACTTTTAAGATGCCTTTTCGGAAAAACATACGTAAATGTATAGACACGTTAGCTGGGCCCACAATAGGTTGGAATGCCCCTTTTAAGTAAAAGCAAATAAGCTCGCTGTTCAAATGATCTGTCGCTGTCTGATAGTCAAATCACGCCATTAAATATTGAGGAAGCAGATATCAGCTAACTCTCTGTGATGTGTGTTGCATACATGTTGGAACCACATTAACTTCTCTTGTCTTTGTTTCCCCCCGCGAGTCAGACAACGCGTGTTCTGAGCGAACAACTGCGCAAGCGCGCGTGTGTGTGTACGTGTGTGTATGTGTGGGCTGGCCAGCCGATGAATGAATGGACTTTACACAACTCAATGCCACTCACTGACTGAGTGATAATATAGAACGACATACTTTTGACTGTTTTGTTTATTGTCTGGTATATGACTTTTGACTGTTTTTGTTTATTGTCTGGTATGATTTAAGTATGACAATGCCTTGCTTTACTTTTTTTTACTTTTCAAAGGTGATAGCTTCCAAGCTATCATGTAGGGGATTTGAAGGCTTGTTGTGTTTGTCCCACCCGTATTCCTTTTTATTTTATTTTGTCAAAGTCTTGTGCTATTTTGTTTCATGTATTCCTTTTGATTTTATTTAGTCAAAGTCTTGTGCTATTTGTCTTTCCATTTTATTTTACCATGCCCTGTGCCTTCACTCATGAAGTAGTCTCGCATTTCCTGTTACCAAGCACCCCTCCCCCTCCCCCATATCACAGTCAAATGCAAATGCTTGAATGTTCTCCAAACACCTCATGCTATTGTTGGTTCCTCATGTGAGACTTGATAAGTGCCCGAAGCCAAGAATCTCAGGACCCTGAACATGTACTGCTCTGTATCTACAACTCACTCTAAATGTGTACTATGTCTGTCTCTCACTGAGATCCAATGCAAATTACATGTGACCCTCTAATCAGTTACCTTCACTAATCAGTTACATTCACTAATCAGTTACCTTCATTAATCAGTTACATTCACTAATCAGTTACATTCACTAATCAGAAGTATTCACTAATCAGTTACATTCACTAATCAGTTACCTTCACTAATCAGTTACATTCACTAATCAGATACCTTCACTAATCAGTCACATTCACTAATCAGGTACAGTCACTTTGGCTTTGAAAGAAATGTGCTGCTAATGAAGGAGTCTTAGTGATCATTTATTGATGAGAGTGAGGGTGAATAGCAGGAGTCTTAGTGATCATGATTAATGAGAGTGAGGGTGAATAGCAGGAGTCTTAGGCCCAATCCCATTTCTAATCTCCACCCCTACCCTTACCCCTACCCCTTTGCCCTCGCTTTTTCAAACGGAGCCATAACGAAGGGGAAGTCGAAGGGGTTTAAACTCTAGCCTTACGAATTGGGATAGCACTTCAACACTTACGTACGTCATCAGTACGCTGCGTCAGCTGTTACGTTACCGGAGAGCGACAGCTGTCACTCACCAGACATAAACAAACATGGCGCCTGCAGCTGTTATTTACACAATGCAACATTTCATCAAACAAGTTTTAAAATCATGAATTACAAAGAAAATGCTTTCATTTGTGTGATGCTTTCCCTGCTGTTTCCGACATTTTTAAATGGACTCCCGCGATGTTTCTTCTTTAATGATCACGGGTTCACAATGCATTGAGGGAAATCAGTCTACCCCTCCGTTTGAAGTGTGCCCTCGGAAAATCTCCGTTTGGAGGGGTAGAAAGCGCTTCCCCTTCCCCTACCCCTCTGTCTTAACATGAATTGGGATAGCACTACCCCTACACGTGAACGCGCAAAACGGAGGGGAAGGGGAAAGACGAAGGGGTAGGGGGTGAAATGGGATTCAGCCTTAGTGATCATGATTGATGAGAGTGAGGGTGAATAGCAGAAGTCTTAGTGATCATGACTGATGAGAGTGAGGGTGAATAGCAGGAGTCTTAGTGATCATGATTGATGAGAGTGAGGGTGAATAGCAGGAGTCTTAGTGATCATGATTGATGAGAGTGAGGGTGAATAGCAGGAGTCTTAGTGATCATGATTGATGAGAGTGAGGGTGAATAGCAGGAGTCTTAGTGATCATGATTGATGAGAGTGAGGGTGAATAGCAGGAATCTTAGTGATCATGATTGATGAGAGTGAGGGTGAATAGCAGGAGTCTTAGTGATCATGATTGATGAGAGTGAGGGTGAATAGCAGGAGTCTTAGTGATCATGATTGATGAGAGTGAGGGTGAATAGCAGGAGTCTTAGTGATCATGATTGATGAGAGTGAGGGTGAATAGCAGGAGTCTTAGTGATCATGATTGATGAGAGTGAGGGTGAATAGCAGGAGTCTTAGGGCCTGATTTACTAATAGGATTGCGTCCATTTCTGGAGTAAAATAGCGGTCGTAAACATAAAACGGTATTTACTAAGGGGGCGCAGCGCATATAAACGCTTTGTGGGTGTGGACGGGGAGGACACAAAAAGGTGGGTGGAAATATGCGCAAATATTTGGGAGGAGCGAAGATAAGTGCGCCTAATGATGTATTGCGGGGTATTTACTAAACTGCCTGGCAAGCGCACATCTCGGATTTGCGCGCTAATTCTCCGCCTCATAAAAGCACGTCTTAACCAGGAAGCGCATTTTCATTGAGTCTGAAAACGATATGGCAGCAGTGATAAGAGAAAGGCGAAGAAAGAAGACAGAGACAGCACACAGAAATAATTTTTTCAACTCGTATAACACATTTTCAGTTAAATGAACCACAAATCATTAGACGGTACAGGTTAACCAGCCACGCAATACTTCAATTACTGAACCAGATCAGAGGCGACATCTAACCCTCCAACGGGAGATCACATTCCATTCAATCAGTTGGTAAACATTGCAAATATTGTCAGCGGATCATTTCAAACAGTTATAGTATCAGCAGTTGATATATCTCAGCCTTCACAAATATTCACACAGGTACTCGAAGCATTGCTATGGCGCACTGGTCAATACATTTCCCCACTGCCACATCTGAAATTAGAGACATCAAACAGGACTTTTTTTGAAATCGCAAACTTTCCAAACATAATATGAACCATTGATTGCACCCACGTCCATATACATTGTAGTGAACCCATGTCCCTTGTAGAAATTATTAATCTCGCCATGTACACATCTATAGGCCTATTGTTATAATAGACAGTTTATGCATTAATGCCACCAATAGCATATTCTTTATAATCGTGTTCTTTTAAACATCTTGCTGTAGGTGATGGCGGGCAGAACAACAATATAGCAGCGCACACATTGAATCAGGTTCAGTGATTGAGCGAACGTGAACCAATATCTATCTCCACTTCGCTGAAGCTTCATTTTCTCTTCCTAAATAAATACCACGGAAAATGCGGAAAAACACTGTGCGTTAATGTGCGAACGCAGTTTAAGCAGCGGTCGCAATGTTAGTAAATCAGGCCCTATATAAGACGGAGTAAACACAGTTTGCCCAGCGCAGATCTGGTTTGATAAATACCAAGTAAAATGCGCAAAAACACTGTGCGTTAATTTGCGAACGCAGATTAAGCAGCGCTCGCATATTAGTAAATCAGGCCCTTAGTGATCATGACTGATGAGAGTGAGGGTGAATAGCAGGAGTCTTAGTGATCATGATTGATGAGAGTGAGGGTGAATAGCAGGAGTCTTAGTGATCATGATTGATGAGAGTGAGGGTGAATAGCAGGAGTCTTAGTGATCATGATTGATGAGAGTGAGGGTGAATAGCAGGAGTCTTAGTGATCATGATTGATGAGAGTGAGGGTGAATAGCAGGAGTCTTAGTGATCATGATTGATGAGAGTGAGGGTGAATAGCAGGAGTCTTAGTGATCATGATTGATGAGAGTGAGGGTGAATAGCAGGAGTCTTAGGGCCTGATTTACTAATAGGATTGCGTCCATTTCTGGAGTAAAATAGCGGTCGTAAACATAAAACGGTATTTACTAAGGGGGCGCAGCGCATATAAACGCTTTGTGGGTGTGGACGGGGAGGACACAAAAAGGTGGGTGGAAATATGCGCAAATATTTGGGAGGAGCGAAGATAAGTGCGCCTAATGATGTATTGCGGGGTATTTACTAAACTGCCTGGCAAGCGCACATCTCGGATTTGCGCGCTAATTCTCCGCCTCATAAAAGCACGTCTTAACCAGGAAGCGCATTTTCATTGAGTCTGAAAACGATATGGCAGCAGTGATAAGAGAAAGGCGAAGAAAGAAGACAGAGACAGCACACAGAAATAATTTTTTCAACTCGTATAACACATTTTCAGTTAAATGAACCACAAATCATTAGACGGTACAGGTTAACCAGCCACGCAATACTTCAATTACTGAACCAGATCAGAGGCGACATCTAACCCTCCAACGGGAGATCACATTCCATTCAATCAGTTGGTAAACATTGCAAATATTGTCAGCGGATCATTTCAAACAGTTATAGTATCAGCAGTTGATATATCTCAGCCTTCACAAATATTCACACAGGTACTCGAAGCATTGCTATGGCGCACTGGTCAATACATTTCCCCACTGCCACATCTGAAATTAGAGACATCAAACAGGACTTTTTTTGAAATCGCAAACTTTCCAAACATAATATGAACCATTGATTGCACCCACGTCCATATATATTGTAGTGAACCCATGTCCCTTGTAGAAATTATTAATCTCGCCATGTACACATCTATAGGCCTATTGTTATAATAGACAGTTTATGCATTAATGCCACCAATAGCATATTCTTTATAATCGTGTTCTTTTAAACATCTTGCTGTAGGTGATGGCGGGCAGAACAACAATATAGCAGCGCACACATTGAATCAGGTTCAGTGATTGAGCGAACGTGAACCAATATCTATCTCCACTTCGCTGAAGCTTCATTTTCTCTTCCTAAATAAATACCACGGAAAATGCGGAAAAACACTGTGCGTTAATGTGCGAACGCAGTTTAAGCAGCGGTCGCAATGTTAGTAAATCAGGCCCTATATAAGACGGAGTAAACACAGTTTGCCCAGCGCAGATCTGGTTTGATAAATACCAAGTAAAATGCGCAAAAACACTGTGCGTTAATTTGCGAACGCAGATTAAGCAGCGCTCGCATATTAGTAAATCAGGCCCTTAGTGATCATGACTGATGAGAGTGAGGGTGAATAGCAGGAGTCTTAGTGATCATGATTGATGAGAGTGAGGGTGAATAGCAGGAGTCTTAGTGATCATGATTGATGAGAGTGAGGGTGAATAGCAGGAGTCTTAGTGATCATGATTGATGAGAGTGAGGGTGAATAGCAGGAGTCTTAGACTGAGGATCATGTGGAGGATTCTGAGATTACAAATGTTCGTCTAAAGCAGACACACAGAACTCATCTGTAAATCATGGAAAAGTAGGGGAAACAAGAGGCATGTCATCTGCCCCAGCCTTAGTATCTTGATGGCTATGGACTATATGGTAGTGTGTTGGAGCAGGTATATGGGAAACCTGGCAGCAATGCTGATCTTAGTGATGGATGGGTGTAACTATCGTGTGTTTGTACACAATTTGTTTGAACATTGGTACACCCAGGGCACTACACTATGAGCTGTTTCAGTACCTTTCACAGAATGTTTACTGTTTTTTATATTGGGGTCTAAGGATAAATAGTGTAATTGTGTGTTGATAAAAGACAATTTTAGTCTATTAGAGTATTATGTCTGGATAGCAAAACTAAATGTTTTAATTTCTTTTTTGAATTATAAGAAATTATACATATTTCAAATCAAGTGTTATTGATAGTGATTTATAATCCACCATTACTTTTTAAAATCTTGTAAAAAAATTGTACCATATGTCCAATTTAAGTGGGTAACTGAATTGTGTTCAAATATGGTAATTTTGTATGAACTGATTATATAAATGTGTAATTTAAGTCAGAACCATTAAAAAAAAAAGATATTTGAAAGAAACATATCCAAAGTTCATGGAGACTCAGTCAGGCAATGGTAGAAACATCAGGAACAAGGTTTAATATTTTACAATGGTAAACACCAAGGGAGAGAGAGCAAGCATGGCTTCACATAACGATTGATCAGCTTCTCTGCAGCCATTGATCTGACACAGATGCTTTTGGGATTTGCTCAACATCAGGGAAGTGAGCTGCTGCTGTATGGGATCACTGTAAGCTGATCGGTCAATGATGTCTTACATCATCCTTTTCCAGAAACAGCAACACAGTAAACGTGTCAGCACAAGATCAAACAGGGTGTTTTTCCAGAGCATTTGACATGTTTTAAAAGGCCTAGGTTTTCAAAATGACATAAATATAAAAATATCTTTAAATAGCACATATAGATAATACACATTTTCATATCAGCCATGCTAAGCCTACGTTTGCAAATTTACAATTTGTACTTACTGAAACCTTTGATTCTGTGTAAACTATGTTTTGTAAGTGAGACCTCAACACAACTACTTACAGAAAGTGTTTGCATCAGATAGCAGCCCTATGCCTTGGCTGCATTCCCCATAGCTGCCCTGCAACAGTTCTCTGCAAGCTCTTGTGGCACTGTGCCAGGCCAGAGTAGATGAAGTGTGTGTGGTTCTGCCTCCTCTGCCCTGTGTCTATCTGCTTTTACATGGCAGACAGACAGACAGACAGACAGACAGACAGACAGACAGACAGACAGACAGACAGACAGACAGACAGACAGACACAATTCCAAGTGTAATGGGCATTTAACAGAGCACAATGCAAGAACACCTACATTCTGTTGTGCTGATATTTTTACATGGAAAGTATGATTTAATGAGCCTGATAAGAGGCTTAATTCTGACAGATGTGTTTTCCTGTGTTCTTTCAAACCACAGAGGAACAGGTGCAACGATCCCACAATATTCCATGAGCACTTTGACTCTCCTTAGGGTGGAGCTCTTTCTATTAGTCTGTGTGGCTCTTGCACAGTGGAAACACTTCCGTGTGTTTGGGAATTTACATAAGGAAAACTTTCCACTAGCTGGTTGAACCTGTTTGTCCAGGTTCATTAGCGTCGATGGATTTCATGCTGGGTAGGACTGTTTCTCCAGTCGGGAAAACTAGGTATACTTAATGAAAACGTGAGTTGGTGTTTTACTTGATCTCTATGTGTTTTTGATTATCAGGAACACATAGAATGTTAAAAGTTTTTAATATAATGACCTTCATACTTTAGTTAAAGGTTTAAAAGTGCTTCTAAATTGCAGAATCTACATGGTGTTTTTGACAAGCATCTTTACAATACATCTTGTGAACAAACAGCATCTTGATGAGTGTGGTTTATTATAGTATAGTCTACTTGTGATTTAATTAGCTGGACAGGTCACAACTCAAATTTAGGCTATTCAGGCAAAAAACTTTTTTCATTTCAGCTGTGACATTCATTGGCAAAATTGTGCTCTACAAGTCAAATGTATTTACAGTGTAGGACACGTAGAGAAGTTTTATGTTGCTATACCTACTGCAAATACTGGTTACTTGAGATACAGAGTGGAAGACTCTGAGTGAAGCTGAGGGACTACATGAGGCTACGTGACTCCATCAGTGATTGCAGCTGCCAGATTACATGGTGCCTTTGATGAGAAGTAATATATATATATCACTAACATCCTAAAGTCTGTGAGTAATCATGAGGAAAATCTATCTCGGGGTTGTTGGGTGGTGTGCAGCATTAGCTATTTAATGAATTAACAAGGACTGCTGTCAGTGTTTCTTTAAAACAGTGGGTCACTTTTTTTAAACATATTGCCTGTGATATCTGCAGGAGGTGGTTCCAGGCACAGGGTGTGTGCACAAACAGTCGGCAGGAGAAAAATACTCATGCTTTGCGTATTCATAAGTGTGGCAATACATTATAGAATCAGAATCAGTTTTAGTATTGTAGGTCTGACAGGAGCTTACATAAGTCACACTGAGTCAGCAGAGTCGCCAGGCTGCCATTATCAAGTGTTACCCTGGCGATTTAGAGAACAGGTCTCATGTTGCAGGAAATGCGCTTAGGTGTCTGATTTGGAACTATCTAATTCACAGACGATATGTGTTTATCAGATAGCAGCCCTATGCCTCGGCTGCATTCCCCATAGCTACCCTGCTACATTTCTCTGCCAGCTCTTGTGGCACTGTGCCAGGCCAGAGTAGATGATGTGTGTGTGGTTCTGGCTCCTCTGCCCTGTGTCTATCTGCTTTTACATGGCAGACAGACAGACCCAGTTCCAAGTGCATTGGGCATTTAACCGAGCACAATTCAAGAACACCTACGTTCTGTTGTGCTGATATTTTTACATGGAAAGTATGATTTATTGAGCCTAAATGGAAGGCTTATTCTGACAGACGTGAGACAGAAGAACAGGCGCAACAATCCCACAATATCCCATGTGCACTTTGACTCAATAGGGTAGAGCCCAGTGGAAAAACGTCTGTTTTCTCCAGCTGCTTGTCAATGGGATAGGTTTAATCTTATACAATGATGCACACTCAGGGAGAGAGACAGAAGTTCACTCAACAGAGCTTCACTTAAGAATGTTTTCTAATCAGCCATTGTAGCATTTCATTTATATGCCCTCTGAGTATAAGGGGTGTCACCCCATAGTTCCATCCCTTCATGAATATCTATCAGATTATAATCCTGGAGACAGGAAGGCTACGAACTAACATTGACAAATACACCATGGCGATGAGACCCTCAAATGGGCAGGTGTTGCGTAATTGTGAAAAAATTGTGAATGCCAGTGATCTACTTCCCATACATTCCCTCTAGTGAAAACATACAGTGACGCAAGGACACAATAGTGTCAATATGCAAACAAAGCCATCGGCGTGGTTCCGCATACCTGTGCAATATTATTAATATTATATTAGTGCAGTCTGATTAGTTCACTGCTGATCAGAACGTCGCTAGAGTCCAAGATTCATGGCCATGTCTGCGTTGGCTCCCTCCCACACTACAATGCGCCACAGCACCCACAGCGCTTCCTCACACCAACACACAGAGCTAACCATAGACAAATATAGATAGACACCTCCTTGACTGCTTCAGCCCATTGCCGTGGCGAAAATCGTCGCGGCCATCTTGGGAGAGCCCTCAGTGACATGTCACAAACGCAAGTTGCCGGGAGCAGCTGGGGTTTTATCTGAACAAAAATCACGATGACCTTTTCCACCTCACAACCGATTTCACGGAGTCATTTCTATATTCAAGGGTTTATGATCTACGTGAAGTATCCCCCAAAAGATTTGTCTCCATGTTACTTTGAATTTTCGCTACTTAATCTACAGTCTTGCACCCACAGCTCAGAAAGCAGCAAGTGTTTGTTTACCTTAGTCTTCTGTATCATTGCACTGAGTCATTATATAGGCTATATATATATATATATATATATATATAACCTATGGTATTTATATTAGAGATAAACTAAATGTATATTGAGATAGCCTATGTATATTTTTCTGCTCTAGCAATATAGAG
>NC_137918.1:25442915-25452915 GCF_963457725.1 Sprattus sprattus
TGTGTGTATGAGAGTGTGTGTGTGTGTGTGTTTGTGTTAGTGTGTGTGTGTGTGTGTTTGTTTGTGTGTTTTATTTGTTTGTGTGGAACCTGATGGTTTAATTCATTACAACCTGATTTTGAGTTTTGGTAAACAAGACCTTTTGTTCACATCTGAACATTAACATTCTGCCTTCATTTACTGAAAGACCAACAACCCAGAAAGGGAGACCAGACTCTCCTGCACCCAGCTGTGTGTCTATGAAGAGTGATCAGTCAAAGGGTGACATCATCAACTTTAGTGAGGGACACAGCCATCCTGATCCCAGGTAAGGATAAGTCTCATTTAGATGTCTATTAGTGTGTTGAAATCTGAATGTGAAACTGCATGGCCAGACATGAGAGGCTGACTATATGATAAAACTCATGGGTACTGGAGTCAGTTACTAGGAAGATAGGTTTTAACACCGCTTTGTTCACACTAACCCTAAGCCTAGCCCTCTATTGCATACCCAACTTGTCACAATCCTGCCCATGATCTCTTGATCCTGGTTCATGTGTTCCCTTTGTTTTGTCCTGTCTTGTGTTTTGTTTCCTTGTGTTTGCTTCCTTGGTTGGCCATGCACTCCTTTGACTTACTTCCTGTGTTCAATATCCTTTTGTAGTCCCTTGTGCCTTTGTTCACACCCCTGTCCTTAGTGTTTTGTCTCATTGTTCCCTGCCAACCTGTGTCTTTGTCTAGTCCTGTGTATTTAAACTCTTGTTTCATCAGGTCTTGGTCTGTCAATGTTCATGTTTTACATTGTTGTGTTTGGTTTCATGCTGTCTCACTGCACCTTTCCTGTTTGTACCTGCCTGTGTGACAGTAAAGATTCTCCCTTTGTGTTTCAAAGTTTGTCTATCAGTGCGTGCACATGATGGCAGTACTCCGATTTCGGCCAAGCCCCGATTTCTCTCTCCATGGGGTCTCCATGGGGGGTTAACTGCGTTATCTCACGGCACATGGCAGTGACAAATCCAGATCTTGGCCGAGTCAGTTCAAATCAAATGTGGAATGTTTACAAGCGGGCATCTGCTACCGTTGATTATACAGTAAATAAGTTGTGAAATGAAACAAAAACACACCACAGTTAAAGTTGTATTAGTATTGATTGATTCACATCGATATGAATGGATTACATGACTAACAAGTGGTGGAAAAGTAATATGAAAATATTTGTTCACTGAATTATCGCGTTCTGTACAAAACAGTTGCGTTTCAGTTTCAAAGTTTCAGTTTCTGTTTCAGTATTTCAACGTGAATGAGAGGGAGCACAAGAACTGAGCTTCTAGCAGCGATTATCATATCATAGACATACAGTATATGATGCATGTATATGTCTATGGAAGGATCTCAAGCACGTGCAAAAGTTGTTGTTGTCCAGTTGAAATCTAGATTCGAGAGACACATGCGCGCGTTGTCCGATTTCCAGCGTAATCCGATCATTTATCCGGGGGTCTACATCGAAGTCCAGTCGGACTCAAGTCGGACACAGGAAATCTAGATTTGGGGAGACACATGAATCGGATCTTCGATTTAAATCGGACTACAATCGGAAACTGAACACATGTGTCCGCACTGTATGTATCGTACATTTGGGCCGGGCTCTTCTACAGCAGGGTAACCCAACTGCTCATTCAGCTAGTTTTTAGCATTACAATTTTAATACCATTGCCGTAATTGTACACTTCTCTTGCAGCAGAATATTTTACACACTAATCCTAATCACTTTAAGCTGGAGGTTAAAAAGAGTGAAAACAAGGGGAATGAGGAATCATTAAAATAAGGCCATTAAAATGTTTGTCTTATTCCTCATATATTCCTTCGTTGCTGTTTGCCGCATAAATGTTTACCTGTAAATGCTTTGTTGACCAATACCCGATGTCCTTCTATTTCCTTCAGTGTCCAACAGGAAGAACAAACAATTGATCCATCCTCCGGCAAAGTGTGGCAAAATGAATTGTCTACTGTATTCGAGGTGTGTAACATTACATTATACACAATGATACACAGTGACACGACTCCAATAAGAGGCTGGGTGTCAGGTCTGTGCTTTGTTTTTGTCCCTTTTTACTTTGTGCCACATTCATCCTTTTATGTTACTTCCTGTCTGCCACTGTTTACTTCCTGTGTCTTGTCCTTTTGTTTCCTGACATGTGCTTTCTCCTGTTTGTTTATGTTGCCATGTGCTCCCTTGTTGTCTGTCTCCATCCCTCACCTGTTCCCAATTATCACTCTGTTTGTTTGCTTGATTTGTTTCACCTGTTTCTTGTTGTCTAGTTGCCCCTTTGGTATTTAAGTTCAGTCTGTCTTGTGATTCTTGTCGGTTCGTCAGTTTTGTTCGGTAAGGGATTCTGTCTTGTTTAGTGCTTCTGTGTATCCTTTCTCTACCGTGCTTCTGTGTTTTGATGTTTTTTGCCCTGCCTGGTTTTGTACTCCTGAGTTCGTGTGTTTTGGACTTTTTAGTTTTTTGCCTGTGCGTTAACCTTTTTTGAAAAATGTCTGAATTCTTCCCTTCATCTGGTCTGCGCTTGGGTCACTTCCTGAAATTCCTGACAGCTGGGTACTGTTTTTCCTTTTCAGTAGTTGTACCTGCTATAAAATATTGAATAGATGTGTTTCTACACAGATCGCTTTGAAATGCTGTTTTGGTAATGCACTGGACTGTGAAACCTCTTTGTTACAGTACTGTTACAATTACAACATTAAGAAATATTTCAGTTTGCTGTACTGAACGTTTAATTCAGGCAATTCTGTTTTGCATTTTGGTTATTCTAGCGATGAAACTGAAGAAGGCTCTGTCCGAATATAGGGTTTTGGAAAACTGGAAAATTTGTCAGAATAAAGTGCTGCTGCAACTTTAATGGCAAAAGGCTCTAGTCTAACAAATGCCTTAGATTTGTCTCACTAGTGTAACACATTAACCATATGAATGTGTCAAAAGTTTAACACAAAAAGTTAGATTATTAAAAAGGGTTGTTTTGCTTTGCAGTAGATTTGGAAATAGTTCTAAAATATGTGAAAGTACTCTATGTACTTTTACATTCATTCTTTTGTTACTGAGTCAGTCCGAATAAGGTACTGCTACATAACATAAGTCTTTTAGATCTGTCAAACGTGTAAAAAAAACTTTAACCTCATGAATGTGTGTCAAAAGGTTAACACAACTTGTTCTACTAGGAAAATGGATTCTTGAGTTTTGTACGCTGTGTTTCATTTTGCATTCGATGTGTGGTGGTTTGCATTTTGTGTGCGGAGTTTTGTAATTTTGTTTAGCATTTTGAAAAGATGAGACCTAGGGCCTGATTTACTAATATGCGAGCGCTTCTTAATCTGCGTTCGCAAATTAACGCACGGTGTTTTTGCGCATTTTACTTGGTATTTATCAAACCAGATCTGCGCTGGGCAAACTGTGTTTACTCCGTCCTATATAGGGCCTGATTTACTAACATTGCGACCGCTGCTTAAACTGCGTTCGCACATTAACGCACAGTGTTTTTCCGCATTTTCCGTGGTATTTATTTAGGAGGAGAAAATGAAGCTTCAGCGAATTGGAGATAGATATATTGGTTCACGTTCGCTCAATCACTGAACCTGATTCAATGTGCTGCTATATTGTTGTTCTGCCGGCCATCACCTACAGCAAGATGTTTAAAAGAACACGATTATAAAGAATATGCTATTGGTGGCATTAATGCATAAACTGTCTATTATAACAATATAGATGTGTACATGGCGAGATTAATTATTTCTACAAGGGACATGGGTTCACTACAATATATATGGACGTGGGTGCAATCAATGGTTCATATTACGTTCGGAAAGTTTGCGATTTCAAAAAAAGTCCTGTTTGATGTCTATAATTTCAGCTGTGGCAGTGGGGAAATGTATTGACCAGTGCGCCATAGCAATGCTTCGAGTACCTGTGTGAATATTTGTGAAGGCTGAGATATATCAACTGCTGATACTATAACTGTTTGAAATGATCCGGTGCCAATATTTGCAATGTTTACCAACTGATTGAATGGAATGTGATCTCCGGTTGGAGGGTTAGATGTCGTCTCTGATCTGGTCCAGTAATTGAAGTATTGCGTGGCTGGTTAACCTGTACCGTCTAATGATTTCTGGTTCGCTTAATTGAAAAAGTGTTATACGAGTTGAAAAAATTATTTCTGTGCGCTGCCTCTGTCTATGTCTTCACCTTGCTCTTATTACTGCTGCCATGTCAACGTATTCAGACTCAGTGGAAATGCGTTCCTGGTTAAGACGTGCTTTTATGAGGCGAAGAATTGACGTGCTTTTATGAGGCGAAGAATTATCCTGCAAATTGGAGACGTGCGCTCGACAGGCAGTTTAGTAAATACCACGCATGACATCATTAGGCACACTTACCTTGTCTCCTCCCATGTAAATTGCCCGCCTCACGCCTACGTTACCACCCACCTCCACGTTACCTCCCCTGTTCACACCCACAGGCGTTAATATGCGCTGCGGCCCATTAGTAAATACCGTTTTATGTTTACGACCGCTATTTTACGCCAGAAATGGGCGCAATCCTGTTAGTAAATCAGGCCCCTAGTTTCATAAAACATTATGTTAGTGGTTGTTAAATTGAGCACAGGAAATGTTTTAATCCATGAAAACAAGAGTTGTTTTGCAAATGTTAAATTCTGTTGTATTCATCATTGATGGAATTATTTGATTTGCCACTAGGAGCTTGAAATCAAAGTCAACACTTTCATAACGAATGAACTAAAGAGACTCAAGAAGCTGCTGACTCATGATTACCCAGAATCCCCTTGTAGTGAGGAGGAGGAGGATAAGGAGGACCAGAGAGATGCTAGAGATGGAGCTCTGAAGATTGCAGTGCACATCCTGAGGAACATGAATCAGAATATCATCGCTCAGCAATTGGATAAATGTGAGATATTTGCTCAACACTGAGTTACTGAATATTGTACATTGTTATTGCGACTTGATTCAAAATGTATTGAAGACTTCAAAGATAAATCTTTACATTCTGTACATAATTACTCCTTTAATGTGTGATATCAAATCTCGTTATAAAACAGTGATCTGTTTATAATACCTGAAAGGACAGAGTAAATTGAAAACTTTCCATGAGCCCTCAGTAAAACTGCCATTTATATATCCCAGATGTCATGGTAGATGACACAGGATATCATGACAATCAGTGTCCAGAAGTACTATATAAGCCTACAATAATTTTCAATGGCTCTCAAACAGGGATATTCTTACATGATTCTGAAACTCACAATTCTGAAAGCTGTCATGACGATTACTAATGATGATGCCTGAACCGAGACTGCCATGATTATTACTGACAGGATATGATGTCTGTCATAATTTGTTAATTACTCTCATGACAAAGGCCTAAATTGCTTACTTCACACTTGCATATGCTGACAGATTGACTAAATCGTATGTATTTATCTCTAGATGGACTTTTTCTTAGATGTCAACAAAAGCTCAAATATAATCTAACAGAGAAGTTTCAAAAGGTATTTGAAGGCGTGGCTAAGCCAGGAAACCCTACTTTTCTGGAGAAGATTTACACAGAGCTCTACATCACAGAGGGGGAAAGTGTAGAGGTCAATACTGAACATGAAGTCAGACAGATTGAGATGGCATCCAGGAGACAAATAACACAGAGGGAAACACCAGTCAAATGTACTGACATCTTCAAGCCCCTACCTGGACAAGACAAACCCATCAGAACTGTGCTGACAAAGGGAGTTGCTGGCATTGGAAAAACAGTCTCTGTCCAAAAATTCATTCTGGACTGGGCTACAGAAAACGCCAATCAGAATATTCACTTTATATTTCCTCTTCCTTTTCGTGAGCTGAACTTGATTGAAGACAAGAAATACACTCTTATGGACATCATCCATCACTTCTTCTCTGAAACAGAAGACTTCACCTTCTCCAACCAGGACAGATACAACATTGCTTTCATCTTTGATGGTCTGGATGAAAGCAGACTTCCTCTGGATTTCCAGCACAATGAATGCATCTACAATGTATCAGAACCTGCCTCAGTGGATGTCCTTCTCACAAACCTCATCAAGGGGTATCTGCTTCCCTCTGCTCTTGTGTGGATCACCTCCCGACCAGCAGCAACCAATCAAATCCCTCCTGAGTGTGTTGACCAGGTGACAGAAGTCCGGGGTTTCAATGACCCACAGAAGGAGGAGTACTTCAGGAAGAAAATCACAAAAGTGGAGCTGGCCAGCAGAATCATCACACACCTGAAGTCCTCCAGGTGCCTCTTCATCATGTGTCACATTCCAGTCTTCTGTTGGATGGCAGCCACTGTTCTGGAGTACATCCTGACTGAAGCAGAGAGTGGAGATATTCCAACATCTTTGACGCAAATGTACACACACTTCCTGATCATACAAACCAAACACAGGAGCCAGAAGTATGGAAACCGTGATGCAGATGCACTCTGGAACCAGAAGACCATTCTGTCCCTGGGCAAACTAGCTTTTCAGCAGCTGGAGAAGGGCAATTTGATCTTCTATGAGGAGGACCTGAGAGAGTGTGGCATTGGTATCACAGATGCATCAGTGTACTCAGGGATGTGTACCGAGATCTTCAGAGAGGAGGCAGGGTTGTACCAGGGTAAGGTGTTCTGCTTTGTTCATCTGAGTATTCAGGAGTTTCTAGCAGCTTTATATGTGTTTTTGCACTTTAGCAAGAGAGAGAGCAATATGCCTCACCAACACCAAACCTCTCAGCTTTATTCACTGCTCAGTGCTAACAGACTTCATGATGTACACCAGACTGCAGTGGACCTGGCCTTAAGGAATGAGAATGGACACCTGGACCTTTTCCTGAGATTTCTTCTGGGCCTCTCTCTCAAGTCTAATCAGAAACTCTTACAAGACCTGCTGCCACAGACAGGAAGCAGCTCACTGAAAACAGAGGAGACAGTTGGGTACATCAAGCAGAAGATCAGAGAAGCCCCCAACCCAGAGAGATGCATCAACCTGTTCCACTGTCTGAATGAACTGAATGACCACTCTCTGGTGGAGGAGGTCAAGGGCTACTTGAAGAAGGGAAAAGGAACCAGACAGGATCTCTCTCTTTCCCAGCTGTCAGCTCTGGCCTTTGTGCTGCTGATGTCAGACCAGGAACTGGAGGAGTTTGACCTGGGGGATTATGGGGGATCACCTGCCAGATCAGATGCAGGTCTGCTGAGGATGCTGTCCGTGGTCAAAGCATCAAGAATAGTGAAGTGAGTATTGGTTCTGATTGGTAATTAGTTTCACACCATTTATTACTAGATCCAGTCATAGATTTCAGTCATGATCCAGGTTTATTCTTAAACAATGACGGCCACACATTGTTGAGACAGAGGCTGAAGTTCCACACTCACTCACAGCTACGCTGTTCATTTTAGGATATCCTCAGATCTCAGTCTCAAATGTCATTCTCAGTCAAAACGGCGTCAGGTCTCAGACCAAAAGTCGTCAGACTCAGGCGAAACTGCTTCAGTCTCAGAAAAACCATGTCATTGACAGTCAAAACGGCCTCATTCTCACAAAACGGCGTAAAAAAAAACGGCATCATCCTCACACAAAACGAAGTCAGAAAACCCTTTATCATTGTCACACAAAACAGCGTAAAAAAAACAGGCATCATTCTCACACAAAACGGAGTCAAACCAAACGGCGTCTTCTTCAAATAGCACTTTGTCAAACCAAATGGCGTCATCCTCACATAGCACTTTGTCAAACCAAACGGCGTCATCCTCACATAGCACTTTGTCAAACCAAACGGCGTCATCCTCACATAGCACTTTGTCAAACCAAACGGCGTCATCCTCTCAAAGCACTCTGTCAAACCAAACGGGGGCCATCGTCACATAGCACTTTGTCAAACCAAACGGCATCTTCCTCACATAGCACTTTGTCAGGAAAAAAGTTGTCAGTCAGAACCAGATGGGGGATTTGTTGACTAGCTTTCTGAATTAGCTAAAGTAAAGTAGCAGCTTTTACAATGAATACCGGTGTGGTGTTTATGTTAACTGGTACAGCAAGAACTTTTGATACAAAACAAAATAGTTGTTTTCTGCAAGCTAGTTCACTCGTGTGAAGTAAACCCATGTTTAATCTTCCGTTGGTATTGCATACTACACAAAACTTAGCACTACATTCCGATTACAATACCGGGAGGTGGTGTGGTGTAGAGCACGTCAGGCTTCCCGAAAGGACCAGGAGCATGGTGCTGTTTCCTTATGTGATGGGTTTTCCAAAGTAGACGAATGTGGGTGTACTGCAGGCAGTTTTTGGGGTTGGGGGGACTGAACAATTCTGACTCAACAATGCTGATTCGACTTTGTGACTCACTGATTCAAGCCAGTTAAAGACACAACAGCAACAATGGAATCCATAGGTTGTGTGTACATTGCCTGGTATGCTTTTAACTCGGGTGTCAGGCAATGTTCCCTCTAATTTTTTTCAGCACTGAGCAAATATTTTTTATTCTGAGCGCACATTTTAGCACTGTGAGCATTTCTTAAACCACGCGACCTGCCGAAAATGCCCACGAGCCTGCGTTAGCAATAGGTTTTCAAAGAGATGACAGCAAATGCATCAATATGTCTACAAGGTTGATATTTATTCAATATCCTTTATAATGGCTGGACTTTGGAACGTTTTATTGATGGTGTTTTACCAGTCAGTTTAGTTGAACTTAAAGGATCTTTGGTTGAAAATAAATAAGGTTTAAGGAGGTTATGACTGGTTCACTGGTTATGAATGATACTGATATTTTTATATATATTTTACAAAATAAAAGTATCCAAGGTGTTTAGTCATTTCTCAGCAGGTAAAACATTTAAGTGGAACTTCATTTAAAGAAAAATGCTAATGCAGTGCTTTACAAGAAATATAGTAATTATGGTGTATTTTTCATAGCCTTTATAAATAATGTAATAACCGGAGTGGTTTGTAACAAACTAGGCTACAAAACAAGTCATTTGAATTTCATTGAGGGAGGTAGGCCTATCTGGCTGTGTGGCTCATCTTGTCTGCAGGCCTATGGAAGACACATCTTTCTGACTAAACATATGTCAAATTGTTGTTGCAGTAATCAAGATCACTTAGATCTATAAGACCTAATAAGTCTAATTGAAAATATTGGAAATGTCTTCCTCAAATCTTCTCTCGCCTCACGATTTGGTCTTAGATATTTATTAGACTGAAACCGCGTTCACAGTCGGCGCTAGATGCTTGGAATGTGCCACAAATGTCAAGAAGTTGTACCAGATCTGGAAAAAGCTCACTTTTCAGCGACCAGGTTACAATATCAGAAAATGACTTAAGCAGCCCGCTTTTACTTTTTTCATTAACCATGAACTTGAATTTGTTGTATTGTTGACAAATGCCTCCCGGGACCGCATTTATGCTTCCTCCAGAAGCGCTTCGAACCTTTTCGCCAGATTGGTCACGTCATTCAGACCATGATCAAATTCACTAACTGCACGACCCAACGTATCCGGCTCAAAGGCAGCCAACTCAGCTAATTTTCAGGGAAGCGGGCATCCAGGTGCTCACAAATTTTACGGACAAACAGAATAATGTCACTTGTGTTTACTACATGTTTTCCCACCAGCGAACTCTCTTTTTGCGTTTGCCTCCGAGCATAATTTGCAGATCACGCCACTCCTTTCTTCATATGTAAATATGTCTGAAAGTTTTATCCTACCTCAGTTTGGACTATTTCATCTATCCACTCATGTTTAAACGTTAGGCAGACCTTTTTCTGCGGCACCTGCTCTGCCTTTCTTTTCGCCATGGTAGCCTATAACTGCTGAGCAGAGCCCGCCAAGAGAGCTAAAGGATACTTTGTATGTAAACATTCTAACGCACATCCGGCTTGGTTGTCAGACATGTCAGTATTTTAAATGTTTATTACCTAGCCTACATCCACTTTGATGCTCAGATTTTTAACC
>NC_137918.1:25455415-25497915 GCF_963457725.1 Sprattus sprattus
TGTATTCTGAAACTGTGTTGTCTGTCTCTTTATTACTGTGATTCTCATCTACTATATGCCTTCATTTTAATGTGTGTGTGTATACAGGCTGAATTATTGTACCCTCACAGAGAAGAGCTGTGCAGCTTTATCTTCAGTTCTCAGCTCACACTCTTCCAGTCTGAGACAGCTGAACCTTTATTACAATAATTTTGGAGATTCAGGAGTGAAGCTGCTTTCTACTGGTCTGGAGCATCCAAACTGCAGACTGGAGAAACTGGAGTAAGTGTGCCAGTGTGTGTGTGAGTGTATGTGTATATGTGCATGCACACATTATTGTCTGTCTGTCACACAGAGTCACTGAAACACACTCTCACTCTCACTCTCACTCTCACACACAGCACTGAGGAACTCCAGAAATGTTCAGCTGTGCTCTTCCACTTGCTGCCATAAGCATATAATTGTGTGTCTGTGCCTGTGTGTGTGTTGGTATTGTAAATTATCTCTACTGTCTAGCTGACATTACTAGATTGATGGATAGATGAATGGGGGAGAATTTGAGTCTTAGTTGTGAGTGAGAGCGTATCAGTGTCTCTGTGTGACACAGACAAACACACATTTCTCTGTCTTTCACACAGACACACTGATTCGCTCTTGCTTTCTCTGTCTCACACACATACACACTCACACAGACACACACAATCTAATGCTTAATGGCTGCAGGTGAGAGCACAGCAGATCATTCCTGGAGATCATCAGTGCTGTGTGTGTGTTTGTGAGTTGGTATTCCACATGATCTTGCATCTAGGTGTTGTATACTGGATAGTTAGAGGGATATGTGGATGGTTGGAAATATGGATGAAAGAGGGAGAGTTGTAGTCTTAGTTGTATTGTGTGTATTCTGAAACTGTGTTGTCTGTCTTTTTATTGCGGTGATTGTCATCTGTAAGCCTTAATTTGAATGTGTCTGTGTTTCTACAGGCTGAGTCATTGTAACCTCACAGAGAAGAGCTGTGCAACTTTATCTTCAGCTCTCAGCTCAAACTCTTCCAGTCTGAGACAGCTGGACCTGAGAGGCAATATTCTGCTGGGAGATTCAGGAGTGGATATGCTTTCTACTGGTCTGGAGCATCAAAACTGTAGACTGGAGAAACTAGAGTAAGTCTGCCAGTGTGTATGTGTGTGTGTGTGAGTGTGTCTGTGTATATGTGAGTGCAAACATTATTGCCTGTCTCTCACACAGAGTCACTGAAACTCTCTCTCTCACTCACTCACTCACTCACTCACTCACTCACTCACTCACTCACTCACTCACTCACTCACTCACTCACTCACTCACTCACTCACTCACTCACTCACTCACTCTCTCACTCTCTCACACACACACACACATGTTAGTGACAGTGTCATGTGTTGGGTGCTTGCAATTATGATGCACTGGACTGTCACCATCTCCGTATCTCCCTAAATGAATAGCAAAGGACTCTTTAAATCAACAGAGGGAACTGGATATGTAATCTAACTTAGGGCTGGGCAAGTTAACGCTTTAATCTTGCGTTAATTCATCAATTAATTAACAGCGACAATTTTTTTGACGCGCGTTAACGCAGGTTTTATTAATTATTTTATTATTGTAAAAGTCTGTTGCCAATAGGCTTTTATTTTGACTGCTGCGCAACCTGAAAAGAAAAGAATGGCCGGATAAACATACCTGGATAAGGGCACAGACATATATACAGTTATACTTGAAAGGTTGACCACACGCAAGTTAACACAGATACACGAAAGCTAAACTCCTCGAAATAATGTGGCGATTCATTTCCTGTGCATCACCTCCAGCAAAGTTAACGTCAGTGGGCGTTAACCAGTCAGCTGTTTAGCTAGAATCTATAAGTTCGTTGTCTGTGAATGATGCTAGCAGCAGCTAAGCAGCTGGCTATCCTAGCCTGTCACCCTACTGGATTTACCATTAAGATCACATCAGGATGACAAGAAAATCAACTATCGAAAATATGATTTTGAGCTTGTTGTGCAATGATATCCCCTGTCCTCCCGGCTACCGATAAGTTAAGCTAACTAATTTGAACATGCTAGCTTTCGCTAGCTAGCATGGGGAGTTGCCATTAACTAGCGAGCTACATACGTCAGAGGGCTATGGCAGAAACAACGTCATAACCAGGCTGGTTAGTTACATTACAGGGAAACCAGCCATCAAGTACATGGAATTGAGTTGTAATATTGTCAACACAACTTTCTGGTGCTTCACCACACTCTAAACATCAATGCCCCGGCAGTGGCAATAAGCTTCAGTTTTGTATTTGTTTTGATAACATTGTTTAAGTTGAGAATTACACAAAGTATTTATTTTGTTAAACTGCTACTATATAAAAATGCTGATGTTAAGTGTTTGCACAACAAATGTTGTGGAACTTTTGTTCATATGGCAGAACATTTAAAATAAAAGTGCGCTATACACTGCTTTTGAATTGATTATTAGATTTTGTGTCAAAAAAAATGCGATTAATCGCGATTAATCAGGGAAATCATGCGATTAATCGCGATTAAAAATTGTAATCGTTGCCCAGCCCTAATCTAAATATAAAGATAAATATCCTCCATTTAGTGTTCAAGTGTTGCGTTGCAAAAAAACTAAAGAAAGTATGCCACCTCTTTACAGTACGTATTGCAATTTCAAAGAAATGAATCTGAAACAATGTTTCATGATGGCTCTGTATGTCAATTTCTGTGGTTTAGTAGAACTTAAAAGGCCCTATCTTGCACCCAGCGCAATTGACATAGTCACCGACGCATGTATCTATCTTGCACCTGGCGCACAGCGGGATTTTCCCTCCAGAGGCGCGCGTCGAAATGAACTTGCGCCGACATGGGAGGGGGCGGAACAGAGAAGGCGTTTCTCTGGCGCAAGTGGTATTTTGCAGTTTCAAAACAACGCTGTGCACCATTGACCAGAAAAACGCTAGTCTAATGTCAGAGGCGCAATGTGTAAAGTCTGTGGCGGGTTTTCAGAACGCTATTTTAAGGGCGCGTGTGCTTGCCCGTACAGTATAGGACCTATAGGCTACACTTTACTTCTGTTGTCTACACGAGAGATTTAACACCAATTTTTTGGGCAAGCCATATATAATTACAAGGAAAATAAAGTATTTACCACATGAGGAAATCATTGTGATATCCATATCCAAGATATTTTAAAAATAGGCATACATCTAGCGTATACATTGACCCAAATGATTCAGGTTAATTGTAATGGCGGTTCAAACCAGACTGGTTGGCCAATAGCGGCATGACACATAAGTATATAAAGACTGTAGCTGCCAAATGTGAGGACCCTGCCTGATGTGAGTCCGCCAATAGGATGTCTAGAGTCCGCCGCTGCCTGATGTGAGTCCGCATGCGCAAACACAAACGGTTTACGGCAGAAGGCTCAGGAGCAAACTATCCAAGACGTGCATTCTCATACATGGTTTAATATCAACGTATCTGGCTTCTCTTAACGCATAATGTAGGTTTATTTAACGTAGTGTTTTATAATTTTGTCAACGGTTTACAGCATAAGGCTCAGTGTCAACATATGGGGCTATGTTGTATTACTGTTACTAGTAGGCTAATGAATGCACTGCTTAACTAATAATTCAATAAACATGAAGCTTAACATCATAAACCTTGGTGGATTTCAAACGTAAACAAATGCGCTTGTCATTCCACTTCATGCTGTAGCCTACACCACCAGCATTACCTGGCTCGTTGTACTACAATAGTGTCGCAAAGTTTGCGCATGCGGCCTCACATCAGGCAGGTCCTCACATTTGGCAGCTACAAAGACAACTGTCTAAATGGGTTCTCCGTCAAGAGCCCGGAAACAGAGCTGAAGAACAATTTGGATATTCTGAAGACTGTCATACCGTCATGTAAGTCCATTAAGAACCTTACTCGCCGACGTACCAGTTAGGTTGCGGTTAATCGTAATTTTTGTCCATTGCGCAGTGAAATGGAATACGTCTTGGGGCAGAGGATCGGACGCCAGAGGGAGAGGGTCTACAGGCCCAGGCAGACCTACCTTGCTTTGACTGAGGAGGAATGCAGGCGAAAGCTACGCCTGACCCGTCAGGCTGTGACTGATGTCTGCCATCTCCTGGCAGATGAGCTGGGGACAGACACACACTCTCCCTATGCCCTCCCAGTTGCGGTGAAAGTAACAACGGCACTGCATTTTTATGCGTCTGGGTCATTCCAACACCCCCTCAGCTCTATTGGAGGCATTTCACAGTCTGCAATAAGTTCGGCTATACATGCAGTTACGTCAGGTCTAGTCCGACATGCTGCGGAATTCATACAATTTCCCGTAACACCCGACAGCCAAGAGAGGGCTAAGCATACGTATTCACATACGTGCCCCCCCCAGTGTTTTACACAACATTGCCATGAATCATGGATGTGTCAATGACATAAATGAGGATAGATTAGAGGACTTTAGAAGATGTGAGGTTGAACTGCATGTGCCGATGGGTGCAATATTATAACCATGCATACATAACCTAGTGTATCAGTGAGGGTGAACCCAAAACATCGGAAAGTATGATTTTGTGACTTTTATTTCAAATATGTTGCCACCAAAAAACGAATGCTAGTTACTGAAAAAATACAAACGAGAAATGAAAAAACATTTCTCCAAACAAGCATGGGAAAATATTGCCGTGATTGTTTCTGGTAACACACATTCTGGTGGCCTCACGGTCTTCCTCCAGGTAATTCCGCCATTATAATAACAAGACACTATGGAATATGCGCTCCTCGCTCTTAAAGGGAATGTGAGATGACGCTCTGATTGGTTTATTGCATATTACGCCCAAAACACACCTATGGCTGAGTAACCTCCTTTGGACCAACCCATTTGACATTTGCGTCGGGCGCAAGTGTGTTTTTTCCGCTGTTAAAATAGCAAATGCGCCATAGAGACGCCCACACAGCTACTTGCGTTTGGCGCTGTCCTACTTGCGTTTCTGATTGTTAAAATAGGGCCCAAAGTGTCTGTTCAGAAACAGCAACACAACATACTACCACTAGAGGTCTACTGGTGCCCAATGCTGATCCATGGAGTCTTCTCTATTTGGAACCACATTTTTCTGAAGTTCACATTCACAGTAGCATTCTCCCTTGAATTACAATAAATCTTGAGAGAGAAAAAATCTCTAGCATACCTTTCCACTCCTACAATCCCAAACACATTTCAAGTCAAGCAGCTATCATGACACCAAGAACAAACAGTTTGATCGGTTGGTTTGCCTGTTCCAATACTGTAGATACCACTATTGAATGTGGTAAATTTAGTCTTTGTGGGTAAACAGTCTTAGTGATAAAGTGGATAGTGTCGCTGCCTCATAAGCAGTTGACTGGGATTCAATTGCTGGGCAATGCAGGATGCCATTGAAAGTCACTTCGGATAAAAATACCTGACAGAGATAATTTTGAAACACTGTTAATGCCTGAAGAATATATTAATATAAATAATAAAAATGCCTTGTATTATTAATCATGTGCTTATGTAAGCAGGGACATGAATTTTATGTTTTTCTGTGTATGTGAAATTTAGATTATTAGGTCTGCATATGTGCAAGCATGTTTGGGTCAAGTTGACAAGTTGGTAGAACTGTGCTTCTTTCGACCTTGTGTAAAACTGACATCCTTGCCAGACAGGAAGCATAGTAAAATTACCTTTTAGTTCATCAGACAAAGCCCTAGGTTTGCACACAGTCTCACTGGTGCCTTCTCTCTCTCAACCCTGCTTTTCATTGTCTGTTTAAAACCCCTGTTTTGACTGGTTGCTGCTCAGTGCCAAGCTGGTCTAACAGTTTTCCACTGTGCCTTCAATTAGTGGACCCGACCCCCCTAGTCCCCAGAGCAGCTCCCCAGAGTCCTAGAGACTGTCCAGTACAGCCCTGGTGCGGTATATGCCGTCCACAACCTTCCCTAAGGGCATTTGCCAATAATTTAGCCCCAGTGGGACCCAAAGAGTAGCTGTCTGTTTTCTTAAATTGTTATTCAAATGTGACCAGGCATGGCTAAACCAGCCACAAGTCTCCCCGGAGACATTTTGAGCTATTCACAGATTCTGAAAGTGTAAGTGTAAAGCTATCCAATGTTGTGTCACTCATGTAAATCTGATAATATTTGTATAAGTTGTGATCATTTGAATGTATACACCTCTGAAAAGCTTTTGTTGAGAAAAGGCACCTCTAAGATTGTCTGAGTAGTCACCTCACCTGGGACAAAGGGAAGACAGTTGTGCTCATTTGCATCTCATTGGGATTAGCCCTCCTCTACAGATGTCACACTGACATCTGGTATCTGTAGCCCTTCCCCCTACAGTTGTCACTGAAGACTCAAGCATTGTAGTCTTGTTAATGATGAAGTGTTATTCTGTATTTCATATAGTCTTATAAAGCATATATGCCTTAACACCCCACATGAGATATATATGTCAAGTGTTGAGTGTCTCATGTGAAGCAGTTGTTTTTGTTTGTAATAAATAATCGAATGTGATAATGAAGTACGGTAGCGTACGTAGCGTCTCAACTGAAGCCCAACTCAACTATACAGCTAGCTTGCCGCTAACACTAACTGAAAACAAATTGGAACACATAGTGGCTAGGTAGCTAGCTGCTAATAAGTAACATATAAGTAACACATCAGCAGTAATGAATCAATTGTTCTGATATTAAATGTACTACTAAATGTACTACTAACATGCCATTCTCAAATTAAAGCCAGTGACATGATGGTTAACGATTAACGAGTTCACGATGGATACCGACAGTTAGCAAACCAAGCTAGGTAGCATTACTATTGGATTTGAATGGCAGTTATGCTAGCTCTGGCTATCCAGACAAAGGAGCCTTGTTTCTGGACACGTTTCACGTTCATGAGCGGGGGCAATACAGTAATCTGAAAAGTTTAAAATGATACTAAACGAAGGGAAATCTACTGTATGGAGATATTTCTGCTAAGTAGACAATGCAGATTGTAATTAGGCTGGTGGATATGTCCATTGTAAGAAGTGTGAAGTTTTAATGAAATATGATGCAACTCTGATGATGCAACACTCGTTATCCACAACAACATGGATAAACCTCGCTGGTTGGATGTAGATAGTTTTCAGAATGAATGTCTGCGTGCAAAAAGATCTTCAATGGTAAGACTTGTCTGTTGAGCCTCTGTTGGTGTCTCATAAAACGTGAGTTTTATTAAAGCATAGCGTGTGTAATGTGTAGCTATTTCATTCCGTTTGTTAACCTTTCCTGCTGTCTGTCTCTGAACGTAGAGATTGCAGGGGAGTAAAATGCTCCGCTTCCGAAGTAGATTACATGTTTTTAACTTCGGATAAGAGTAGTGGAGTATGATGCTGTATAAGTAACCATGTGTATCGCTTGTAATGTGCAGCTGATTGGTCGAAAAAAATAACAAACGCGATTCAGAAGTTCATATGGAAATTAGGTAACACCCCCCAAGCGCGACGAGAGCGAAGCTGAATTTAACCAAACTGTACCAACTTCAAAGACAAAATGTATACTTCTAAGGTAACCAATACAGTTATCTGAAACATGGAGTGGCTTCTTCATGACTTCAACTTGCACATTCTGCAAAAAAACGAAAATCACTAATTTTGAAAAAAAAACTTCAATTGTGTTTTTCTCGAAATCGTCTCGGCCGACTTGTTCCCCCTTTTCGCGTGCTGGGTCACAAATGTGTCTACATGTTGAGGTGTTGTGTCCTAACAGTTTGTGTGTTTGTGTTTGTGCCTACAGTCTGTGGGGCTGTGGCCTTACACGGAGGAGTTGCTCATCTTTAGCTTCAGCCCTCAAATCAAACCCCTCCAGTCTAAGAGAGCTGCACCTGGAAGGAAACAAACTGAAGCAGTCTGGTGTGGAGCTGCTTTCTGCTCTACAGAAAGATCCAAAATATAAGCTGACTGAACTAAAGTAAGTAATAAATACAGCACGTACAATAACATTCCATGTTATCCACTGTGCATACAAACATGTGTCAATGTGTCCGTTTATCATCTCCATATATGATATATTTGGATGTATGTGATGTTTAAAATATTATAATCAGAGTATAATCTGTGTGATGTGTAAAATGTCGTTAGCAGACATTACCTGGAGAACCTTTAATCAGACATTATTGTGACTGGAGCAGAGCTGTTGTTCATGTTAACACATCTCAGTCTTGAGGAATCCTAATGGGGAAACCTCATAGTGAGGATGATGATGTAATCTACAAAATCTCATCAACAGGTATTAACTGGGCAGCCATCAACCATCCCTCAGTCTGACTGGAGCAGAGCTGCTGCAGATGCTGCAGTTTCCAGACACTCAGTACCAGATGATCATCCAGCTGCCCCACGGATAAGCACTATGTGTCCTGTGTCCCTGTCCACTGCTACACTGCTTTAAACGGTTATTTAGTTTTCTAGTGATACATAGTCACCATCTCTAAACTGATTGAACTACTTGTGATGCTGCGTTTCCTAGGTTTGACCTAATGGCGGACCCAATGGAACGGATACTTCTACAGTTCTTATTGTACATTCCCACATAACTCTCTGAACTGGTTCATCTTGGCTGGCGTGGGTGGAAGCATAGGGGTCACGCCAAACATTTCACACCACACTTGTCTTTGTATAGCACATTATTAAGAATGACTGACAGTGTTCATACCATGCTTGTTCAACAAACAAGTTTGAATGAGTTCTTGCCACCATTGGATCATTTCCTGTCTCAGGATGTGCACTTCTGTCCGGGGATGACTTCATGGTTGGGGCAGGTTGACGAGGAACATGGTTTCGCTTTTGTGAAATCAATCAATTGAGTTGTAAGGTTTTCAATGGTGAATGTGACCTATAACTGTTGTTATCATTATTTTAAAGGCCTGACTTTGTTCTCATTATTGTTGGTACCATGTTAACTTTGTTTCATGTGCATTTCTTTGACACATGATTTCACCCCTGTCTGGGGTCTATGCTCTTCTCTAACATCTTCGGAAATGTGAGGTTGTGATGTTTTTGTGTTTATTTAGCAACGTTTGTGTTAAGCTGTTATATTGGCTGTGCATGTACAGCTGTTCGTAAAATATATTTTGTTTCAATTTGTATACAAGTCTTTTTTTGTCTGTTTTTCTTGGATAATGTTCATCTTTCTTGGATTATGCACTTGGTGGAGGACAAATAAATATGTCAACCAACAGAGTTTTTGTCTCCTTGTTGTCTTTCCAGCCTACCCTAAAAGACCCTTGACACAGTTACCGTTTCACATTTTGTGGCAGCGCTCGAATGGGAGAAGTACGGTTCGTAGATGCGTGAGGAATGCCTCTCTGTCTGTCTGTCTGTATGTATGTCTGTGTGTTTGTCCAGCCACTGGGTGTCCCCGGAGACATCATTCCTACCACAACTATTCCTTGGTTAGTGAAAGACCAACACTCCTCTCCTGGATGCTGCCTGCCCCCACCTCACTCCATGGTTTTACACACACACACACGTTCCATCTGACTGGCAGACGTCACAATATGTGTTTTTTTTGCCATGCTACTCATTGAGGTTCACCTGGAAACAATACATTCACATTCAATACAATACAGAGCAGACCAGCCCATCTGAACATGGATCACACCGTGGAGGTGACTCAGCCACCTCGCAGGGTCCGCCTGCCCAGCAAAATAAATGCAAATATGATTGTGGCGCAGCAGCATTCAGTTGTTGCATTTTGTAAACTGCAATTACGTGGATGCCAGTACTTCCCCTTACGAAAGCCATCTTTGACTCTCCTACCACCTGTTGGAGGAGATATAAATATTGCCTAACAAGTCACAGGGTAGACATTTTCTAACACCAATGAATAACTGACATTATGACACAAACAACACAGTCTGGTATTAAAAATCAGTCAATGTTCAAAATAAGTTGATGGTCTGCATTTATTCTGGGAAATGTACCTTAATGATATTTAGGATAACACTTTCTTCCTGTCACGGCCGAGAAGCAATATGACCACATAGCCCACCATTTTGTGTGAAAAGAGTAGGTGAGAGAGTAGTGAGAAGTGAAGCAGAGTGAGAAATTGAGAAGAATGGACTTTATGCTGCAGCATGGCTGACCTCAGATATCCTGTGTGACTTCTGTAGTCAAGGCAACTTCATTTCTGTGGCACCTTCCAGTCAACCAGTGTTGTACACATGCTGTCTACAAAGTGCTCAACACAGTAGATAAGACAATTCTGAGGTAATAAATACGAAAATTCAAGAGAATGCATAAAATAAACCAACAAATAATAAAATATAGTTGTGGAGTACACATTTTGACCTGTAAGTAACTGACGAACAACTCGCAAAAACGGTAAATGCTATGCTGAAGGTGTATGGTAAGTGTCAAATGGAGAGTAAAAAAAAATAAAAGAAGCTCACTCAGCTGTTTGGAAATCTTATTTCTAGCTTGAGCGGTGTCAGTGTAGTGCAGTGATGCACTCTTACCACAAGATGGACCTCTGGTGATATAAATCAGTATAATAATTATACCCTAGAGATTAATATATTCCACACTTTTATGAACTGAGCAGGGTGGTTCCATTTTCCTCCAGCTGACTGTAAAATGATGGTCACAAATGATGAGGTCGCCTGTGATGAACACAGTGAGGGCGGGGTCAGTACCCCAAATTTGAATAGTTTACCTACTTATCCAGTTAAAATACACAGACTAGGCTACTTCCGTAACAGCAACATTTCTCTCTCCCCCCATTTGCCACAACTCGCCAGAAGTGTCCGCACGATGTATGGCAAGATATTGGTAAGTGAAAAACGTTATCATTGCAAGTGCAACTGTAGGCTATTGGATGAAAATAACAGACATCGCAGGCAATTCTGCGTAGTCTAAGCCGAATCCGGCTTGCCTATTTAATATGTGTCTGTTTAGAAGGTAACAATAGTCTATTGTGAATCCAAAAGTCTGTAGATTTTGTTCTGTTTATGGCTAACAGAAGCCGGTCCAAACTATCTGAGAGATACAGGCTGTATTCGCCTGAAGATAAAGATGCTTGGTTTAAAAAACTACACTGTAGGATACAAAGCAAGAATTATGTAAACAATCTAAACACAGAATTATCAAACAATATTACTTTTCGTCATGTCAAGGGGTTTTGCAGCTGAAGCAAAGGACAACATGCACTTTTTGAAACCATTTCATACATGTCAAATACTATATGAATATCTGTAATATGTTCCATTTTATATATTTCATGTATATTATACATTTACATGGATACTTTTGTTTTGTAATACAGCTCAAGACCTTCACTATAAAAACAGGAAAATCCAAGATTGGCAAGTCTGTGTGATTGTGACCATTTGTTTACAGCTGTGCTTAATTCCAACGTTTCCCTCCACCTCTGGTCCCTGATCTACATTCCTTGCGTGTGGAGACAGTAATCACCTAACAAGTGCTGCTTGTTCAAATGTGTCTTCTCTCATCCACAAGGCCTGAATCTCTACCATTCAGGACAATACGTACAACATTGAACTGAATCAAAGAATGTATTTATTTAGGAGGAAACCTTGAGCAGAGCCCAGCTCAACAGGGGGGACCCATCTGCCTGAGGCCAGACTGGGAGAGTACAAGAAGAAGAGAGAAAGGATGACAGGAAATAATTAACAAACAAACACATAAATACAAAACATGTTTCTCTGTAAATGGTCTATTGGAAGATGTAATGTCATTATATGGAATATCTTTGGGTACAGTCTGCATTGCTTGTGTTTGTATTACAATCTATCCAATTATAAAACAAGTCTGGTAATATAATCAGATTGGAAAGCATGTAAAATGTGTAGATCTTTCAATTTTGGGAACAAGACTGGTATTGTTGCACCAAAGTGAGAATTAGCTTACATTGAAAAAGCATTTGTTTCTTTGTGGACACTTTATCGTATAGAAGCAAACCACTGGTGGTGGTGGAATAGAATAAATATGAAAACTTCAATATTAATGTATTTAAAACAGTACATTAGGGTCACTTGTCTAAACCAGACCACATCATACCTCAGACCAATAGACAACCATGATATCACTCACAATGACACAAGAGTCATTTCACCTCAGTGCATGAAATGTGTCCTGCGTCACTATCTCAGAGTGGCCTGTTATTTGAATACCAAACATTGGATGAATATGACTATCAGTTTGCATTTCTAGACTAGTTAGGCTTCTTCATCTCTTCAGCAGAATATAAACAAATACACATTTGTTACGAATTCACAATACAGAAACATTTGGACACACACAGAAATATGTGCAATATATTCCAGCAAAGATGTGTTCTGCAGGCACAGACCCATTTCTAATCTGAATGGATTCTATATCCAAACCAGGGACGTGCAGTGAGGTTCAGAGCTGGTGAGGCACAGAAACCGGAAGTAATTACGTCATTTTGAGCTCTAGTTTAAACTATATATATAATGTATATATACATGTCTATGGTTTTAAAATTGTCATCTGATCAGAACTGAAAAAACGTTGTTTTATTGTCTAATACCATTATTTTCAAACGATTGTTTTTTTATTGTATTATGATGAGTTATTAATAAGATATGAATAGTTGCAAGCTAGTGTATGTAGCCCTCCCACCAATGATATGGCTCATTTCATTTTGTCTGGAGAAAATATAACTACGGTGGTGGGATGCTAATTTAAATGACCATTTAACCAACTCGGACAGCTTCGAAAAAACAATTCCATATTTATTTACACAACATATTAACATGTAAACAGTTAAACACCGCATACATAGCACACAATACCAAAATGTTCTACTGGCCAGTATAATTTAAAGTTGGTGCACTTTCGTTGGAGCTCATAACCGTCAGTTTGAGGTGAAACAAAATGAATCCACTCACGATTATCAGTATAGATCAGTGGAAATCCGTTGTCCTCTTCTTGAGTGAATGCAGTCAGTGGCTAGTTTAGCTCAGGATTAGCACCTACCTAGTCTGCTCACAACTTCAAGGCAACTTTCCTGCATCAACAGCCTTTAGCTTCTTTAGGTTCGTGTTGCGCATGAATATGTAGTCCCGTTGGGAAACGTGAAATACTCCAATGCAAATGTGTAATACTACTGTGTTAACTTAAAATACTTAAACGCTCTTAGTTAATTCAACATGCCTCAGGTTAGCAATGCAATCTTCCATTTTCGCTGTCAAACTCAAGTAGAGAAGTGAAGAAGAAAATCCAACGTCAGATTATATACCCAACAAGTGCCCTCTCGCTCGCCACCCTTCTTGAATCCGTGGTAGTGCGTGCCTCCCTTGCAATATATTTCAATGCGTTTTCAGCTCAACTCAAAAGGTTCTACGCTTGCGCACGCATGCGTAAAACCCAGTTTGGAGTGATTTCGCAATCCTAGGGGAGGCACTGCCTACCCTGCCCATAGACTGCAATGCATCTGCCTCCCTTGACCGCACGTCCAATGCTCATTGGCTGATCACTGGGAACCGGAAATGTTCAAATTCAGCTATTTTGATAATAAAAATGCTCGAAATGATCGGAATCATGCAGAAATGACACTCGTAACACAAGATAACTAGAGAAATATGAATATTTATTTTACAATACATAAATATATATGATTATTATAGAAAAAATTATTATTTTTTTTTACTTTTCAAAATGACAGGTGAGGCTCTGCCTCCCCTGCCTCCTATGACTGCACGTCCCTGATCCAAACATGTATGTTCTGTTTTCTATCCTCATATTTAGATTCTAAACAGGGTATGTAAAGCATAAATATTTAACACCCTGTTTAATAATAATAATAATTAATTTTATTTTTAATGCACTTGTTTAGAGATTGTACAAAAAACAAACTGAGTCTGTCTATGGCACGAAGGAGTAGACGTGCTCAGGCTGTGGGGTCTCCAGGTCTGTGTTGGGGCCTATATGGGGCTGGACCTCGCAGTAGATGGGGGAGGGACTTTTAACTGGACACAGGACTAGTACACCTAGAGGAGACAAGTAGAAACAGGAAATGGTCTGTTAAGACAATAAAACCTAAAAAGGAAACCTTCTAACAAGCTGTTACATGGGAACTAGACCAGTTTATCTGGGTTTGGGTACAGAAATGACAGCCACAATATGAAGAAGTATTGCATAGTTAATTTTCACTCCTGCATGTTAGACAAATCAAGAGTCAAATCGCCAACAGCAACAACAGATTATGAAGTATCATTTAGTTTGTCCCAGTATACAGGACATTTGCTTTTCACCATCCTGTGGTAAGGAAGTATCATTACTGTTATTGATCTCACCAGGTGTCGCATAGCAGAGGAAGATTGAGACCCTTGTGTGGAGAGATTCTGCCTAGACTTGAAGGGAGTCCGCCTCTTCACATCAGGGCTTTGGGTCTGAACACAGAGAATAGAGGAGGCTGTGTCATTTAGTTTGTCCCAGTATACAAGAAGACATTTACTTTTCACCATCCTGTTAGTCTGGGAAGTCCCGCCCCACTTCTTTCGGCCAAATTGATTTTGCCTCTGCAGTGGGTCTGGCCAACTTTGGATACCCGTTCATTTCAAGATTTCCAGAATCCTTGGAGCCAATCACAAACTGGCTTTTGGCTACCTGGCGCGCCATTGGCGGATTTAAACTTACCACGGCTACTTTACAAAATCTACTGCACAGAGAGTTTTTAAACATTGGACATGGTGGCCGCCGAAGCACCGCAAAACTTCGATAAGGCAAGTTTTCTTTGAAAACAGAACAGAAACTTGCCCTGGAACAATTCATACAGAAAAAATATGTGTTTGCTTTATTACCGATCGTTGTATCGTTGTATAGTATCGTTGGTCTGATTGGTTAAAGGCGTGTCCAATTACGTGAGTGAAGTGGATCGCTGATGAGTAGTTGGCCAGACTAACTGAGCAAATGCAATGCAGTGAAGGGGCAGGGAATTCCCAGACAACCATCCTGTGGTAAAGAAGTATCATTACTGTTATTGATCTCACCAGGTGTCGCATAGCAGAGGAAGATTGAGACCCATGTGTGGAGAGATTCTGCCTCTTCACATCTGATGGGCTTGGGGTCTGAACACAGAGAATAGAGGAGGCTGTGTCATTTAGTCTGTTCTAGTATACAAGACTTCTGCTTTTTTCCATCCTGTGATAAGGAAGTATATTACTGCAAGTGTAATTATCTCACCTGTGGAAGGTCTACCCCAGAATAGGAGGGTGGAGAACTAGACTTGAATGGAGTCCGCCTCTTCACATCAGATGGGCTTTGGGTCTGAACACAGAGAATAGAGGAGGCTGTATCATTTAGTCTGTTCCAGTATACAAGACATCTGCTTTTTACCATCCTGTGGTTAGGAAGTAATATTACTGTTATTGATCTCACCTGTAAGAGGTTTACCACAGCACTGGAGGATGGAAACCTAGACTTGAATGGAGTCCGCCTCTTCACATTAGATGGGCTTTGGGTCTGAAGGTGAAGTGAAGTAGAGGGCAAACGTTCAGTGGCTGGAGGGCGTTCTTTTTACCATGCTGTGGTTAGGAAGTAATATTACTGTTATTGATCTCACCTGTAAGAGGTTTACCACAGCACTGGAGGATGGAGTCTCATATTTGGAGGGAGTCTGCCTCTTCACAGCTAAAGATGGGCTCATGGTGGTCTGAACACAGAGAATAGAGAAGAAGGAAGTTAAACTAAACGTGACAAACAGCGGCTTAGGGTTTCCTAAACTCACATATTCCTAGTGACATAGGACTGAGCACAGTTGGCAGAAATCAGTTGTTTCACAAGTTGTCTGATTTAGCAGCCTAGACCCCAGCCTGGCAGGGATTTAGTATGAGCTCCATGCAGACAGCCCTGTATGGGTCTTATTCATGACAGTGGACAGGAGGTGATGTTGGGGATCAGGTGCTGAGGAAGGTATGGAGGATAAGAGATCAGTTGGGTTTCCATTTACTAAGGCAGAGGGGAAGCAGGAGGTGTTTAAGGCCAAGCATACCATGAAAGCAGGAGGTGTTTAAGGCCAAGCAGACCATGAAAGCAGGAGGTGTTTAAGGCCCAGCATACCATGAAAGCAGGAGGTGTTTAAGGCAAGGCATACCATGAAAGCAGGAGGTGTTTAAGGCCCAGCATACCATGAAAGCAGGAGGTGTTTAAGGCCCAGCATACCATGAAAGCAGAAGGTGTTTAAGGCCCAGCATACCATGAAAGCAGAAGGTGTTTAAGGCCCAGCATACCATGAAAGCAGGAGGTGTTTAAGGCCCAGCATACCATGAAAGCAGGAGGTGTTTAAGGCCAAGCCTACTGTAGCGGGGGGAGAGCGTAGTCACCCCACCCGGATTTGAACCCGGGTCTACAGGGTAACAAACATGCATTCTGAGCACAATGCCAAAGGCTCAATGGCATGGCATACTCATCTGTAGTGACGGCACAACGTCACACCTACTATGAAGAAAATGCTTCATCTAAGCTCTTGTAGAGAGTATATTTCATGTGGAAAAGGGCATGTGGGAGAACACAGACAAACTAATCCCAGACCAAAGCTGAGCAACACCACATAATGACTTGTGAAATGAGTAACTGATCGATTGGATTTTAAAAAGAGTGATAAAAATATACTTACCCCAACTGGCTGAGAATCTGCTGAAGAACTGCCTGCTTTAAATGATGAAACAGAATTAGTGATTAAATGCATGTCAGCACAAGACATCATTAGTCAGCAAACACTAGAGAAGGACAGGCTGCTGGAAATAAACAGTACTGGTGAGAGGGAGAAAAACAGTGTGTGGTTTAACCATAACAAGAGTAAGAGTGTGTGTGTGTCATTCTGTCTGTCTGTCTCTGTGTGTGTGTGTGTGTGTGTGTGTGTGTGTGTGATCATCATGCATGACGTTTTAACTATCTGAACTACTGGGGTTGTTTAGAAGTGTGCCTATTTTGACCTAAAAAATGGCATCAGTTTGCTTGGGGTTTGGGTCAGGTTACGGTCAGGACTAGATGCATAGTCAACATTGATATTAAAAGCCTGTTGAAAAAGGTTTAATACCTTCTGGTTGTTAGTTGGGTGTCAAATATTAGACCAAAACAATGTGTTATTCAGATAACATATGTTGCACGGTACCTTGATTCTTTGAATGCATTCGAAAACACAAAACTCCACCAAGGACGAGGACGAGTAGTAGTACTAGTCCTGATGCGACAGGAACACAGATCCATATAAGGGTCTGCTCGTCACCAGGAGGAAACTCTTGCTCTGTAAAGACAAAGCAGAAGAATGTTGCTGTTCTCTTCATGACACACAGTAAAACATGTAAACCAACACTGAACCAAATAGCAACTGTTTTGAGAGTCTCAAGAAATGCAGTAGAAAAAGTAGTTAAACTGATGTTTCTTACTTTGTGTACAAACACACACAAACACACACAAACACACACACAGTGTTTAAGAGACACTCATAGCACACGCAGCAAACCCCTAACTGAGTTGTTATGCAGTTCAATCACCATTTAATGGCTTAGACACATATTCCTCATCGGCAGAGCAGAAACATCCCAGACACAATTCATCTTTCACACCAGAAGCATGATCACGTGTTAGCAGGGGCGGAGTGGGACACAAAAATCCACCGGGACAATTCTAACTGCACCGGCCCACCACCGGCCCACAACGTGCCCACAACGTGCCCACAACTGGCCCAACCCACATCCCCTCCACCTCCCATATATCAACTACAGAAACAAACGGGCGGCTTTTGATCATTATTTTTAGATTTAGAGTTGATGTGTGGGTGACAGACATGACAGTGACAGTGACAGTGTATTTGTATATGTACATTTATGGAAATACGGAACAAATCGACTCCCGTATTGGCTCAAATGTTATGCTAATTCGCAACAATGTGTCCTGTCAACTCACTCGCATCTAGTTGACGGCTGGTTGAATAAATCCGTAATTCTTGTACATTTTGATGCACTTTCCTCCTGCATCCGCCTCTTTTTCAGTCTGGCCTTTTTGCCCCCTCCTTTCTCCTTTCTCTTATGTCCCTCCATCAGGTACGCTTCACCTGCTCTCTCTCCCTGATAGCCGCTAATTTATCTCCCTAGGTTCACTTGATAAAGGCAGAACGATACACATTTCCCATGATGCTTTGCTCGACCATTCTACATTCAACAAAAAAACGAATTAAATCGCTGGCCAATTTATATTTGTGGTCATGAAAGTAATGGAGCGTCTGAATAAAAAGAATTACATCAATATAGGAGGCTAAACAAAAATCAGAAGGTTGGATTAATGGGAGTGAGTTTGACAGACGCCACCATAGGTGTGATGTACAGAGACAAATAGTGCTATAAATAGTGGTTGGACGGCTCAATTTTGAAACTTTCGGAGAATTTAGAGATTTTCACGGGACCATGATTTGACGTACATGCAAATTCGATGGGCCGCTCATGGCTTTAACTCAACGGCTGCGAAGGCCGGACTGCAGGCTGGTTCTCGAGAGATAATTGGCCGACAGGCCCACCGGGAAAAATCCCGGTGCTCCCGATGGCCACTCCGCCCCTGCGTGTTAGCGTGAATAGCAAGCCAACCTACTTCATTTCTGGTCTGCTGTAACCTAAATTGCACTGATAACAGCTGTAAATATAGTCACAGTGATGAATGAAATGGCTAGAAATGTAAACTTCTGCAGAAGTGATGAGGTACACATAGGAAAAACATCAGTGAAATGCACACTGAAAAGCATTGTTAGATTCTGGTGTATTTCTCATGTACAGATCTTAAAGTGTAAGTTTGGCCCCGAATTCCTGTAAGGTTAATAGGTTACCATAAGTGTACCACATCATATGGTTCTCTATGAGAAACAGCTCCAGTGTCCATAAGATGTCTGCTTAGGCCCCTCTGTGTGTGTGCTGTGTGGCATTCCTCAAAGGCGCCCACTCTATCAGGCCCAAGGGCAAGGGCATCGATGAGCTCATGAGACTGTTTACGTGTTCATATGTGTGGGTGTGTAATCCTTTGGTAGAGATGTTATACATTCTATTTGACTTACGTAATTATACTGGTTAAATTGGGCTGCACGCTAGACTCAGGTGAATCAGAGCAAGAATCACGAGAGACGACACCATCTCCTCTCCAGGACGGATCCACGCAGGCTGCGTGTGCCCTGAAAGAACTCTGCTCCACCGGTACTTTAGATGCTTAGACTCAGAAAAGTACTTAGTGATATTTCTTGTCTGCTACAATAAATATCTTTGGCTCTGATCCAAACCACTTCAAGCTCCTTGATTGAGACTCCATTCTACAACCACCGAGACCACCTTTTGTGATTAAGTGTAGTAGCCTAAATATAGAAAAGAATCTTACAGCATGCCTGGGCTGTTTATAGTGCTAACAGTGCAATTCTACAAAGGTTCATTTGAATATAAATGTATTTGTGTGTGCATATCACAAAAGAGCACTTTCTCTTTGCATTTTGGTTGATAAGTTTACCACAGCTCTGTATCTCTAGCTGCTGTGCCACTTCTGGGTGAAGGACTCCTAACATCCTGTATGTGTTCAAATACATTTTGAAACTCAGAAACCAGCACCATTTAGCTGATTGAACAGTCCACGTTCATTATATGACTGTTGTTTTATTTTGCTTCTCTAATCTGCTGCAGTCTGGCAGTGAGCCCGTGCCTACCTCTGGCCTGCCAGAACGTAGGTGAGCCCAACAAGCTTGTTGTTGTTGAATACATATACTTATATGCAACTCCTGAGGAAACTTGAGTGAACTTTCACCTAACAATAAGTCAGGAGCATGAAGCCTATATCACCATCAGGCATAAATTCATTTGTTTGCATAAAAGTGGTTTGCTCAAGCCCATAACAACAGTGAAAGTTGTAAAGTCTGTCCCTATCTCATTATTTTATTCACCTTAATAATCTCTGAAGTGCATGTAACATTGACTCTAATAAATGGGATGTTTGCATGGTGACTCACCAAGAACACTGAGCCTGTATTCAGAAACAGCCTTCCTCCCATCAGCATTTATCTCTCCTTTGTAGAGTCCACTGTCATTCTTCTGCAGGTTTGTCAGCTCCAGAGAGAAGGTGTTGTGATCAAACTCTACTCTGCCCTGATAAGGGTCTGGAATTCTTAGCTGGCGGTGTTTATCATGATATGGATAATAACTAACAACATCACATGATTGATTAAAAACCCAATCTACATTATCTATATCCATGTTGTCATGCCTCTGCATGATCAGGGTGACAGAGTTTCCCTCTAGAGCAAACACAGACTCTGGGGCACTGGCCACTGTGGAGACAGAATGGTAACAGGGTGCTATAAGTGTCATTTATTTAAACATATATTTGTTTATTTAACTATTTATTTTTCATTTTCAAAACTGATCATTTTGAGTACACTGCTGATTTTGAAAAAGTGTCCAGACACGGATGTTGCAGCAGATACGTACCTGTGTGAAGGATGGCAGCAAGGAGAGACAAAGTCCATTTTGGATCCATTTCTCTTCATTCAACAAGCCTCTTTCTCCCTGACAAGACAAAGACTGACTGATGAAACCAGTGACAACTAGTAGGTCACGGCAAATATGAGACAGGTGATATATCAAACCATGGGCGACCTGTCACACGTAGGGCTGGGTGATATGTCAAATTCATTTTGATAATTTTTTGTTTTTGATTGATGTGAAAATTGCCTATATCACAAAAAGGAGATAAGTGCTTCATCTGCTGTTACTCAAACACCAGCACGAGTCTGGAGTTACCATAGAGATATGCCAGCACCAGCACTTCTCTGGAGTTACCATTGAGTTACGACAGTAATGTGGTCCCACTATAACAGAGATGCTATGTTGAATGAAAAATGTGTCAGTAGACAACTATAAACTGGACTGACTTTCACTGTACTTTTGTCGTCTTGTTGCATGATCGTCATTTGACTGTGTTATTGCAAATCAAGTCTTATTCTATGAATATTATGGAACTGAGCTATGTCTTTGTTGGATTAATCTGGAAGATTAAGTTTGTGAGAAATCTATAATACATGTTGGTTAATATTTGGTGGTCCCCATAACCACTTTATTTAGAAATAACATTTTGCTGCCTAAGTATAGATTCAGCAATACTGTCAGGACCCAGGCACAGATCAAGACAAGTCTTTTCAAATATAGTAATTCATTGGAGTCAGTCAGTCCAGGTCAACAGGCAGGTTTGTCACCAGGAAAGCAGTCAGACAGTCCTAAATCCATACGACCACAAGGCAGTGAGCGTTTCACAAAGGTCAAGTTATTACTAAGTATGGCAAGAACTGAGACGATCTGACAAACTTAACTTGAAAGAGGAGGGTTTAAATACACAGAGTGATCATAAAAAGAGTCAGGAAAGTAGGCCAAACAAGATGAGGGGCGAAGTCCAGGGAAAATAAACCTGTAAGCGTCAAACACTCGCAGGCAGGAAGAGACCGGCAAATCAAAAAATGTGAATCGTCCTCTGAGCTCGAGATTTACTTCTTTTGGCCATCTCACCTAGCCCTAGTCACCAGCATGCTCTGTGAGAATGATGAGATGGCAGCTATAAAAACAGATCAGAGCTTTAACATCTATATTTTCTTATACCCGATTCATATTTGGGAGAAACTGAAGCCTATTTTTTCTGATGCAATCACATCTGCATTAAATAAGCACTTGTTGTGAGACCGTTGCAGATGATTTAGAATGTGGCAGCGCGTCTGGTCTCTGATCAGCCAAAGAGGACATGTATAACTCCTCTGTTGGTCAACCTTCACTCTCTCTCCCTGTGGCTGAAATTATTAAATTGAAGTGCAGGCCTCCTGGTAATTCCAAGAATTTCAAAAACCACAATAGGAGGCAGAGCCTTCAGCTACCGAGCACCCCTCCTCTGGAACAACCTCCCTGCCTCCATCCGAGATGCAGACACTGTCCCTATATTCAAATCAAAGCTTAAGACATTCCTCTTCAGTGCATCTTATAGCCAAAAGTAATTGTGTCAACAAACCCATCACCTGCTGCGCTAGCTAAAAGTGTATCCTGTTTGCTGAATGGATGCATGTACGGCCCCGGCATAACAGCTTATACTTCAATGCAGGGGTCGGGAACCTTTTTTGCCTGGAGAGCCACTTTTACCAATTTTTAATTTTTGTTATCTCAGAAGAGCCACAAAAAGACAGTTACAAGAAATGTTTTGGATATTTAACTAACAGTTATTTATTCAACAGGGTTTTTTAAAATACATTTTCTACCAGTTTTAAAAGTTATTGTAGCCTATAACTTGAAATGTAAATGGCAATGGGAAATGACTGAAGTTAACAACGAGCGTAACAACGACATGAAGTTAACAACGTTGACAACACAACACTCGAAATTGAACATTAGGCCTACCAGAGATTAATGCGACTTCTGGTGCTGCATAGACTTGCTGATGGCCTTGTAGTCTGACTCATATTCAGTGAGGTGAAGCTTCATGCAAGCATTTAGGCTTTCGTTGTTTATAAGCGAGCGCAGGTTCGTCTTTATATTTTTCATATGTGAGAAAGATTTATCGCATGCATAAGTGGAACCGAACATGGGTAACACAGCAATACTATCATATTGCAATGTGCGATATATGGGCAGTTCATTCCAAGTTTTTAGAAGCAGTTCGTCTTGAGATGGAAGCTTTCCCATGTAGGTTCCACTAGCTGTGTTCGCTCGCACGCTGTGCTCGCTGACGTGCGATTCATTCCAGCTGATCGTTCAGTGATTTGAACTTGCCCACCCAGATGCCAGACGAGTCTATTTCGAAATCGCCGATAGAAACACCAGGGATGCACAATACGTTGTTTTCCTTTTCGATATTTTTCTCAAGCCTATCAACTTTAACAATGGAAGTTTTCTCGTTGACGGAAATGTAGAGAAATCTATGATTTTGTTAGATATTGGCATGGCAAGCAGCCGTGACTAACATTATTTTGCAGCCGGCTATGGTTACGGAGTCAAGTGAGGTGGAAAGTTAAATTAAATAACTCAGATAGACCTACGCATTTGACACGAAGCATTGTCATTTTATATAACTAGTATTGACTGTTATTTAAGCCTTCTACTAGGCCTAGGCTGATGCCTTGATTCCACGTTTTTTTTCTCCGTATTTTTCTCCAACCCATTTCTTCTGAGAGCCCCGGCCGTCAGCAAAAGAGCCAGTGGTGGCTCGCGAGCCATAGGTTCCCGACCCATGCTTCAATGTATCGAACAATACAGCCAAGACATTCCTCATTAGTGCATCTTATAGCCAAAAGTAATTGCGTCAACAAACCCATCACCTGCTGCGCTAGCTAAAAGTGTATCCTGTTTGCTGAGTGGATGCATGTACGGCCCCGGCATAACAGCTTATACTTCAATTACTTGCAATTAAGTACCGCAACATCATATGTGTTTCCTGTTTGCCGAGTGGATGCATGTACGGCCCCGGCAAACAGAACACAACAGAAATCAAAATGCTCAATGCCAGCAAAAGCAAACATATCTACCAGCCACCCAGACATATCCGAACCCAAATAATGCTGAATAAAAATCAAAATCAAAATATTACTTGCAATTAAGTACCGCAACATCATATGTGTTTCCTGTTTGCCGAGTGGATGCATGTACGGCCCCGGCAAACAGAACACAACAGAAATCAAAATGCTCAATGCCAGCAAAACAAAACATATCTAAGTACCGCAACATGCAACAGGCAAACCGACACACAAGTGACATGTCCCTGATTGGTGAAATGTTTCACCTGTGTGTTTGTTTGTGCTGATTCCTGACTGAGAGACCTGCAAATTGATTCGTAATTTCCTGTTTGTTAGATGGATCAGGAGGAGCCCCCTGGGCCTGATGACTCCCCTCCTCAGCCCGCCCCGAAACGCCCCTGCAGACCGGCTCTAGAGCAACACCAGCATCGCCCACGCAGCCCTGCTCCCCAGCTCCCCATCCTGGGCCCTCAACACAGTCATCATCCCCTCGACGACTTCTCCCGCTGGATGTGACAACCACCACTCTGGTCATCGGCAGCTCAATGGCCCAAGATGTCCACATCCCCCCTTCAACAAGCGGCCCCTGCAAGGTCCACTGCCTCTCCGGAGCCAGGCGTGTTCCAATCGCTGATGGAAGTGGAACTATCGCTCCTCACCCCAACCACTCCGCATCTACGCACATGGACAGCTGAACCCTCGGCCAATCGCACCCACCGCCACTGCATTGCCATACATCTACTCTACCCAATACCCTATGCTAGCATTTATATACAATATACATTATTGCCACCACTGAAATGTTTCTTCGTCCCTACATCCCCTACCCCTCTAACAGTAAGCCTATTGGCACAGTAATCTGGTCTTGCCTGTATCATGTACTTACCACCAGATGTCTGTATACTTATTATATCCAGTGACTAAATGCTGGCTGTGTATAACCCCTGTTGCTTCCTTTCCCCTTCTGCCACACAACCCTTCCCCTTCCCCCTTTCCCCCCGTCCTACCTTCCTGTCTCCACCCGGCCGACCTGAAGCAGATGGGTCCTCCCTTATGTGCCGTGGTTCTGCTTAAGGTTTCTTCCTGCCAAACAGGGAGTTTTTCCTTGCCCCTGTTGCCGTTGTGCATGCACTAAGGGGGTTTAGGCTCTGGGCTCTGTTAAGCTCCTAGAGGCAATTGTATTGTTATGGCGCTATACAAATAAAATTGAATTGAATTGAAAGTCCCTCACTCCGACCCGTAGGTGATTTAAATGCTATAATTCCACAACTATTGAGCCTCTCGACCACTTGGTTGTTCTGATCAGCATCTGTTGTCTTTGCCTTCTCTCCATTCCAATGACAGCCTTGATACATTTAAAAATATTATGATTATTATTATTATAAATAATGAGGAACCATGGGAATAGTCATTTTAATGTAAATAAATGCAGAATTTGGGCCATAAAAAGGGCCCTGACACCAGTATATAAGCAAACATGTTACCTTGGTGTAGGCTAGTAACTAGTTCAGGCAGCTGGGAATTGAGAGCGTTCAGAACGTCCCACCTCCGAATTGAGAGTTTGGAGCTTTCAAAAACCTCTGTCGCAGCGAAAACCACCCACTATTTTATAACCCCACAACAAGAGTCAAAAGCCTGCATGGGTTGCTCTGCAGGTTTTATTGTAGTCTCCAACCCACAATAGTAGATGATACATGGATTGTCTCACCGAAAGAATGGCGGATTCGTCTTTTTAAAAGTGCTCAATCCGAAATTGTTGCGTATTTAGCACCACGCCCATTTTCTGGTATGCGTGAAGTCTACTCACCTTATACGGCTCACCTCTCAGCCTCTTTAAATAAAGCCATTTTGAGTGAGGTTTATCATACGTAGCTTCTATGAGTTAATCATATTCTATACAAATGTTACCACACCTCCCACCACTTTCCTAGTCGTCGATCCACGTGTGATACACTTCCTTCTATTGCACTGTAAAAATGCAAACAAAAATTCTAACGTAAGGGTCTAACTTTGCAGCTGTTGTGATTTAACTTTCAAACGTATAAAAGGATGTGCTAACATGTGCATGTATTATGCAGAACCCCTGTTAGATTAGGATTTGAACACTGATTGCGTGGTGCGTGTGTTACGAAACCACTGTGTCTCGGTTGTGTGTGTCCACACCACCTGCTTTTCAGCTGCCGCGCTGCAACTGCCAGCCCTACCATTATGCATTGCGTTTGTCATTTACATTTAGTCATTTAACATCAATGATGAGTGGTCCAAAAAGGTGAAGACCAGAAAGTTGACCACTAGTTTATTTTTTTTTTTACTGAGAATCGCTTTCCTCACGTGCAAAATAGGCTCCACACCGATCCTCTAGCCGTCATAACTGGGATCTGTAGCGCGCTTCAATTCAAATCAATGAGGAAACAGGTAACGCAGCCGCACCGCAGCCAGTGTTCAACTATTGACACTAAGGCTACGGGTCTATTTCAAGGACAAAGTTTCATTCTAATTCAAGAGCGATAATACAAATTATTTCCCAACCGACATTTCATCAATATTGATGCAATAACATGTTGATATTTAAACATATTCCTCTTGGGCCTGTACCATATTAAAACCAATTTCGGATTCAGTTAACAAAATCAGGGTGTAGGCTACTTACCAAGTTAGTGCAGCTGGATTTAAATGAACCGCTCCGTCTAGATCCTATAAGAACCACGTAACAAGGACAGGGAAGCCAATCAGATTTGCAGCCAATGAACCAATAACGTTTACTTTCACTTTAGAAGCCAATCCAATCCCTTTTCAGTAATTCAAAAAAAAATATGAAAAAAAGGTTACGCGCTCACGTGACGTCGCTCAGGAATGTTGTCATAATTTATAACTGACTGTTAAAATCATAAACATATAGACGACGCATTGACTGCTTCGGCCCTTGGCTGAGATACGTGAACGCCCCCGCCATATTGGAGAGGTGAAGACTGGCCTGTAAACAAACGGTGGGAGCTGCGGTTTTTCTGGATAAAAAGCCCAAGTGCGTTTACATTTCTCAACTGATTTCACTGAGTCCACTGAAGAAAAATGTCAACCGTAATGATTTCAGTTCATTGGCTCTGGTTGCGATCACTGCGATCATCAAATGCTGGTTTATTGGAATCTCCCAGCAACAGCCGTAAGAAAATTGGGACGCAGTCTTTGTCAATTACGCCCCAAAGCTATGGAGGGAAGCCAGCTCGTTTAACATCTTTAAAAGAAAACTAAAAACGTACCTCTTCACATAAGCCTTTAACGAGCTCAACTTTGCACTTTGATCTCATGATATTAAGGGGTTAGATGAAATAGATCTCTGCGTAGCTTTATTTATCTTATGCTATGCATTTTATATATTCAATTTGTATTGATTTATTTATCTTTATGCACTCTACCACTGTTGTTATGCTAATTTTAATAATACTTATTTTCATTATTATGCTTTATTAATTTGTTTTTCACTATATCCTAGTTTTTATGTTTGTTTGATGTCTATTTTAAATGTTCTGTAAAGCACTTCGAGCTGCATTATTTTGCATGAAAGGTGCTATATAAATAAAGTTGTTTTTTTAATATTATTATTATTGGCTAGTGTTCATCCATCAGGCACTGAAAACATGTACCCCTTATTTGGAAACTTCTTGCAAGTTTTTAAAAAATATATATAATGTCATCATCTGTCACTTTATGCCACCAATGCAATGCAACCAATAATCTTTTTCTGCAGAAATAGTGAAAATAAAGACAGAGCTTAGAAGTGATAAATACTTTGATACTTTTGATTATTATGACTAATGTTTAAATGCACATAATCGATTTTTCTGTCTACATGGAGTCAAGACATATCATGATTCAAAAATGGTGTTCTTTACTAAAACTATACGCTGTTCCCCATTATCTAGGCCTACACGTGCTGTGTGGGCCACATTGCCATACAGGTTTTAGTCTTTACAAACAGCAATACCGTGAAAAGTCAATAGGTGTCCGTATTGATTTTGTCTGTATAGCTAAATCTTTACATAGGCAGCAAGATGTTACAAATTGTAACTTACAATCACCGTTTTTCTAAATAAAATATCATGAAGGTAGCCTAATGAGGATGTAACACAACACAATCTCCACTGTGGATCGTCATATGGACAGTTTTAGTGTTGATTTTGGCTGTTTGCTGAATCACCGTATTTCTAAATAAAACATCATAATAGTAATGAGGTAAACGAAACATTTGCCAAAATGTATAAAAGATTTTTCACGGACTCAATTTAGTAGATTAATTGGACGTAGCTCAGTTTCATATTTTTCAAAGATAATTTGCAACAACACAGTCAAAACGAAACAGTCAAATTGACGGGAGTGCAACAAGAGGACAGAAGTAGGCTACAGTCGAAGTTTTACAGCAGTCGAGTTAACCTAGACAGTAAGCCTGTATTTTTTTAATTGTGCTAATTTGTTATGTGTAACCTTTGTCCTAGTGTGACTTTCCATGATTTGCCAGTAGCGATTTTTTTTTAAATGCAATGTATTTAGTATGTGCTTTTATCCAAAGCAGCTTAAATAATTCAAATTCGGTGGTTATTAATCTACGGTTTCCCGGCAGCATTAACGTGACACAACATTGAAAACGGGCAGTCTACGAAAGGATCCAATCAACGACAGACCGACAGACTTGTTCAGTGACAGGAAGAAACTTTGTCTACTGACAACGTTACTAGAGTCACTATATGGTCACCCAAAATAAGTGCTTCCGCTGGCGTTTGAGTAACAGCAGATGAAGCACCAACCTCGATTTTTCACATCATTCAAAAACGAAAACTTGAATCAATCAAATTAATTCCATATTTTGCCCAGCCTTATGTGTGACATATCGAAACGTCATATCACGCGTGCTTCTAGTTCCTATGGGCGACCTATCGCCAGTCTTATATTTGCAGTAGGCTAATCTACTTGTCACTGGCTTCATCAGCTTGTCGGTGTCTTGACAAGGAACAGGAACTGTTGAGGGAACAAGAATGTATCCAAAATGGACTTTGTCTCTCCTTGCTGCCATCCTTCACACAGGTACGTATATGGTGCAACATCAGTCAAAAATTATTAATAGTTTAATAAATTCATATATGTTATATAATGTGCAGACTTCATGAAAATGTTGTATTCATAATTAATTTCACATTGCTTAAGTTGAACCCTCTCTCACAATGAGACACTTATAGCACACTGTTACCATTCTGTCTCCACAGTGGCCAGTGCCCCAGAGGCTGTGTTTGCTCTAGAGGGAAACTCTGTCACCCTGATCATGCAGATGCATGATAATATAAATAATGGAACATATATAGATGATGTAACCTGGAAGTTTAATCAATCATGGGATGTTGTTAAATATTATCCAAATTATAGTAAATATCGCCAGGTAAGAATTCCAGACCCTTATAAGAGCAGAGTAGAATTTGATCACAGAACCTTCTCTCTGGAGCTGACAAACCTGCAGAAGAATGACAGCGGACTCTACATAGGATGGATAAAAGGAGAAATAACTCATGAGTGGGGAAAGGCTGTTTCTGAATACAGGCTCAGTGTTCTTGGTGAGTCACCATGTCACATGCACTTCAGAGATTATTAAGGGGAATGAAACAGAATGTACAACTAATAATGTTGTTATGGGCTTGAGCCAACCACTTTTATGCAAACAAATTAATGAAGGTCTGATAGTGATTAGGCTTCATGATTCTGACTTAAAGACATTTAGAGGACGTTAGGAGTCCTTCACCCCAGAACTGGTGTGAAATTATCAACCTTATGAGTGATAAAAAGATACATTGCGAAAACGCTCTTTTGTTTTATGCTGTTAAATGCACACATACAAATATATTTATGTTTAAATGAACTTTCATAGAATTGTACTGTTAGCACGATAAACAGCCCAGGAATGCATTTAAGTTTGCATTTCACTGATGTTGTTCGTATGTGTACCTCATCACATCTGCATACGTTTATATTTCTAGACATTTAATTTATAGCTGTGATTATATTTATAGCCGTTATCAGTGGACATTAGGCTACAGAGGACAGCAATAAAGTAGTTTTTTTTTTTTTTCAACTGCACAAACGCTACTGGTGTGAAAGACAAAAGTGTGTCTGGGATGTTTCTGCTCTGCTGATGGGGAATATGTGTTTAAGCCATTTGATGGTGATTGAACTACATAATAATTTTTCGTTTAAGTTAAAATCTCAGTTATGTGTTTGCTGTGTGTGAGTGTCTCCTAAAATCTGTGTGTGTGTGTGTGTGTGTGTGTGTGTGTGTGTGTGTGTGTGTGTGTGTGTGTGTGTGTGTGTGTGTGTGTGTGTTTGCAGAGCAAGTAACAGCCCCTGTCTTGTCTGTGGAGTCTGTCTCGTCCGGTGGTGACCTCTGTAATGTGACAGTGACCTGTAGAGCTGGTGACCTCTCTCTGACCTCCACCTGTGACATCTGCACCTGTGCAAAGGAGGAACAGACTGCACCCTCCATCCTTGCCATCTTTTTTAAAGATGATGTCATCATCTGCAACCATAGCAACCAAGTCAGCTGGCATCATGCTACAGTGGAATTGGAGACGCTATGCAATAGTACACAATGTAAGAAACATCAGTTTCCTCTTGGTGACAAGCAGACCTCTACATGGATCTATGTTCCTGTCGCTTCAGGACTAGTACTACTCGTCCTCGTCCTCGGTGGAGTTTTGTGCTTTCGAGTGCATTCAAAGAATCAAGGTACAGTGCAGCATATGTATCTGAATAACACATCGTTTTCAGTGCTCTAATATCTGTAACCCAACTTACAATCAGAAGGTTTTGAACCTGTAATATCAATGTGTACTAAGCGTAGTTCTTAACTGTCAGTTAGTCCTGACCATAACCTGACCATAACCCTTTAAGCAAACTGATGGCGTTATAAATGATGGTTCATCTTTTGACAAAATGTTTGATCATTTTTTTAAATAATATTTTTTTCATTTTCCACTCAAACGTCAAGATAGGCACATTTGTAAACAACCCCTATAGTTCAGATAGTTAAAACTGCATACATTACCACAGCGAGAGAGAGAGAGAGCGAGAGAGAGAAAGAGAGAGGGAGAGAGAGAGAGAGAGAGAGAGACAGACAGACAGACAGACAGACAGACAGACAGACACACACACACACACACACACTCTAACTCCTTTTATGGTTAAACCACACACTGTTTCCTCCCTCTCACCAGTACTGTTTATTTCTAGCAGCCTGCCCTTCTGTAGTGTTTGTTTACTAATGATGTCTTGTGCCCACATGCATAAAATCACTAATTATGTTCATCATTTACAGCAGGCAATTCTTCAAATGTTTATCAGTCAGTTGGGGTAAGTATAATATCACTCTTTTCAAAATCCACATTGATCAGTTACTCATTTCACAAGTCATTGTCTGGTGTTGCTCCCTTTGGTCTGGGTTTTGTTTGTCTGTGTTCTACCACGTGCCCTTTTCCACATGAAATATACTCTCTACAAGAGCTAGGATGAAGCATTTTCTTCATGGTATCCTTGGCCTTAAACACCACCTGCTTTAATGTTATTCTTGGCCTTAAACATCTCCTGCTTTCATGGTATGTTTGGCCTTAAACACCTCCTGCTTTCATGGTCTGCTTGGCCTTAAAAACCTCCTGCTTCCCCTTGGCCTTAGTAAATGTAAACCCAGCTGATCTCTTATCCTCCATACCTTCCTCAGCACCTGATCCCCAACATCACCTCCTGTCCACTGTCATGAATAAGACCCATACAGGGGTGTCTGCATGGAGCTCATGTTAAATCCCTGTCAGCCTGGGGTCTAGGTGGCTAAGTCACATAACTTGTGAAATAACTGCTATCTTCCATGGTCAAAAGCAGATGTTCTGAACACTGGGACAAACTAAATGATACAGCCAGGAGTTAGTCGTCTTAAGAATCTGTGGTTGTTGCTGGTGATTTGACTTGTGTGTCTAAAATGCAGGTGTGAAATGAACTATGCAATGCCTTATTAATTTTGGGTGTCATTTCTATAAACAAACTGGTCTAGTTCCCTTGTAATAGCTTGTTGGAAAGGTTCCTTTTTCGGTGTTGTTGTCTTAATAGACTATTTCCTGTTTCTACTTGTTTCCTCTAGAATGTACTGATCCAGAGCTCAGTTCAGAGTCCTTCCCCCATCTACTACAAGGTCCAACACCATACCGGCCCCAACACAGACCTGGAGACTCCACAACCTGAGCATGTCTACTCATTGGCGTAGTGACGACGGCCACTGAGAGCGGCGATTCTGATCCCAGAAGAACTGCTGCACTGCTGCTAGCAAAAGGTCGTCCGTGGCGGACTCTTTGGGCTAGCGACTGTTTGTTAAAAAGCCAAAAGAAGAATCTAATGTAGGCACCTTTGTCACCTTCTCCTCCTGTTCTTTTCCCTCTTGCCTTTTCCAACTCCCACTTTGGCTTTGGCAAACTTAGGCTTGCAGGTGTGCTGTGCTCAATTGACTTGATGGTCTTGACCTTCAAATTTGTTTAACTAGCTATATAGTACCGTTGTATTGACACATGATCAAATAGAGACTTGACATTGGACAACAACATACATGTTGCCCAGCAGTCATCGTAGCAAATCTTAATATGATATGGGGGGGGGGGGGGGGGGGGGGGCTTGTGTTGTTGTGAGAAGGTGAATGTGTGTTTGTTTGTGTTCGGCTCAAGAGCTAAAGAAGTTTAGCTAGTCTGGAAATGCAAACTAATAGTCATATTTATCCAATGTTTGGCATGTATAGAATGGGTTTTAAATAACACAGGCAACTCTGAGATAGTGACGCAGGACACATTTCATGCACTGAGGTGAAATGACCCTTGTGTCATTGTGAGTGATATCATGGTTGTCTATTGGTTGGAGGTGTTTGTGTTCCACCACCACCAGAGGTTTGTTTCTATGTGACAAATTGTCCACAAAGACACAAATGCTTTTTCAATGTAAGCTAATTCTCACTTTGGTGCAGTGATACCAGCCTTGTTCCCGAAATGGAAATATCTACACATTTTACATGCTTGTATTTTATGCATTTTACATGTTACCATACTTTTTTATAATCTGATAGATTGTAATACAAACACAAGCAATGCAGATTGTTATACAAAGATATTCTATATGATGTCATTACAACGTCCTATAGACCCTTGAGGGAAAACAATTCTGTGTGTGTTTGTGTTTTTGTTTGTTTGTTTATTATTTCCTGTCAACCCTTCCCTCTTTTTCTTGTACTCTCCCAGACTGGCCTCCTATTAAAAGGGGATTTTCCTTTGCATGTGTGCTTGCTTTAGGGGGCCCATCCATGGGCTGAGTTAATTGCCTTCAGGCAATGAAAAAAAAAATTTAAAAATGTTATCACATGATAATGGAGATATGTCAATAAATTAATTTTATTGAATGCTTGTTTCCGTGTGGTTATTCAGTTCTCATACATATTGTCCTGAAAGGCAGAAATTCAGGCCTTGTGGATGAGAGAAGACACATTTGAACAAGCAGCACTTGTTAGGTGATTACTGACTCCACATGCAGGGAATGTAGATCAGGGACCAGAGGTGGAGGGAAACGATGGAATGAAGCACATATGTAAACAAATGGTCACACAGAGAGACTTCCCCAATTTGGATTGTCCTATTTTTAGCATATGTACACGTGTTCAAAATATCAACAAAAACTCATTTTAAAATGGACAGTAGAGCTGTTATTATGCATCTAATATCCTTGTGTATGGAATGGGTTCAAAAAGGACATGACTGGACTCATTAGGTCATTAGTTATCATTCTACAGTTCTAGTACCAGGTTATGTGTTAGAAGGTTGCCGCTACCAGCGGTATCTAGCTGTGCTCCCCCGTTGTGCATTCACAGCATGCCCATGCCTTCTAGAATTTTCAAAGCCACTACAAAACATTCTTGTTTTATTGAATGATCGTTTCAGTGTGATAACTTAGTTAAACTTTTTTGTCCTGAAATGGAGAGAATGGTTTATGATGTAAGGAGCTTGACTTTTGCTGAGTGCTTTTAATTAATTAAATACTATGCATAGTACCCCTATGATAGAAGAGTTTCAGACTCCTTACAGTGGGTACAGTGCAGATTCAAGTGGCCGTATAGTACTTGTCTTTTTACCTAGTTATCTGACTTCTTTTGACCTAGTTAGCTGATTGGCTTAAAGCCAATGATCTTGCCTTGTTAACACCAACAGCAGCACAACAGACACTGATAAAGGGAAGTGTGATGTGCAAGTGGAACTGAGATAATAGTGGTCAGTGAGTTTCTGATCCTTCACCGCTTCGTGTTACATCCTTTTCTTGTTTTTAAATACGTTGTTTTGCTCTGATGGTAGAGCAAAGCTCAAAAGGTCGTGCACATCTAATGTTAAACTATTCACAACACAATGGTCAAAAGGTCGTGCACATCTAATGTTAAACTATTCCATACACAAAGCTCTCACGCAGGACAGAGGAGATGTTCGGGAAGGGAACCGTACATCTTAAAGGTGAGACCTTGATTATAGTCCGTTACAGTTTTTGTCAAATTCACCTAAATGTTCTGCATGTTCCTCTGGCTGTCTGTCCAGTGTGTGCAATGAAAAATAAACTCTGTTGTCCACGCACAGTCCTGATTCTGTGACTGCGATCTCATCTCTGTGTTTGCATGTGACATACATGCGACACAAGCTCTGCAAACATTAATGGGTTGACCTTTTGGTATATAACCACACGGTGTTTCAGTCTCTTTATTTCGAGCCTGATCTCTAATCTGACGCATGAACTTCCTTCCTGTGTCAGTTTTAAAGTGTTACAGTAAGGTAGCCGACACAAAATATTAGCCCCAAAACATCTTGCAACCCATAAACCCATTTCTGTCTGCTAATGGGCCAGCACCTGGGCCAGGAGTAACTTGGGTATTTGGTGGGAGAACTCTGTAACTGCCTTGGTTGTTGTCTTGATATGTTTAGCTACATAATCACACGACTCATCAGACTCATAAAGGAGCTGCTTATGTAGCAGGCTGAGGGGCACAGCAGCTCTGTGGTTAGAGTGGGTGGTTGCTCTATGTTGGCCCCTAAAGACAAATGTGGTGGCTTCACATGCAAGTGACTTATTTCCCCTTGAAGCTGTGTCATTATTGAACAAAGGAAGGTGAACAAAATATTTCACAATGTAGATAAGACACAAAAAGGAGAATATTATTCAGCAAGATTTGACTTTCATACAGTCCTCTGAACAGATGAGATCATGCTGTTGGGGCAGTTAGTGTGAGGTGGGGCTGGGCTGAGACTGGTGCCCTGGTGGGGTGTGTGTGTGTGTGTGTGTGTATGTGTGTGTGTGTGTGTGTGTGTGTGTGTGTGTGTGTGTGTGTGTGTGCCTGATTTTGAAATAATGTGCGTAACTGACTGTTTTTTGTTATTATTTATGTGATGTAATGGTTCCAATGCAAATCTGACATGGAGCAGAGGGGAATTCACAAACTTGCACGTTTATTCACTCAACAGGGAATCTGTGTTCAAAGTTAAGAAGATGCTGTTAACCATTACAATTGTAAATTAAAATATACTTCATTTATGTTGATGCTACAATAATTATGTGATTTTACATTTTAATATCCATTATTACAAGTCTCTGATTAATCACAGTAAATTGTGCGATTATTTGTTTTATGTCAGGTTAAATCAGTGAAATGATTGACCAGCGGTTGATCCTCTCTCTATTTGCACATCTGATCTACCTGCAGCTCAGCCCCAACTGCAGCTCTCCAGTGTCCATCCCCTCTCAGCATGTTTCGTCCAATGGGATGCATTAGCCCTCCCCTCAGCCTGAGGCCTTTTATTCTGTCCTGCACCTGTAAGCTTAAGACTGCCCTCTCCTGGTAGTATCTCGCAACGACATCTGGCCCTCCTGCCTCCCGCCATCAAATTCATATTTTGTTTCTGTCTTGACCATAAGAGACAGAAGACATTGAAGTAAAAGATGCAAAATTATTCTCCAGACGGCACAGACTAAAGTGGAAGATGACACGTGGAAACTAACATGTACTGATAAGGACACTTACTGACAAGGACACTTACTGATAAGGACACTTGCACACTTCTATATATTTTTTTCTCTCGATATGTGTAGTATGTAGAGAGAGAAACACTCCTGATTTTAAATCAGTACAGCAATGTGTTCTCATCCAGTGTGGGACACGTTTGAAGCTTTTGGTTTAGAGGAGCTTTTGTTGAAGTCCTGATGAAATAAAACAAACATTCCAACTCATATTCTCTCTTTTTATAATATATGAAATAATGCAGCAACAAATGAGTGAAAATGAAAAGACAAAGGGTACCTTGGATTGTTTAAGCAATACTATATCAAATTTTGTCTAAAGGCCTTATGTGCCACTAGTCACAAAGTGGATAGGTAACAGTTAACATATAACATTTTGTGCATGTATGTGTGAGTGTGTGTGAGTGTTTTCGTGTGTGTGTGTGTGTGTGTGTGTGTGTGTGTGTGTGCGTGTGTGTGTGGCTGCGTCTGTTTCTCTGCCTGTGTACATCTCCGTGAGTGCTCTGTCTCTACTCGGAATAGTCTCCCCTTTTAATATCCAGCGTGCATTCGTGTGTGTGCGTGCGTGTGTGTTTGCCGTGCATGTGTGCGTGTTTGTGTGTGTGTGTGTGTGTGTGCATGCATGTTTGTGTGCGTGTGTGTGTGTGTGTGTGTGTGTGTGTGAAGATGTGTGTGTGTGTGTGTGTGTGTGTGTGTGTGTGTGTGTGCTCTGTGGGCGCCTTGAGACAATTTTATTATTTTGGTGCTATATAAAATACATTTAATTGAATGGGATTTAATTTCCCCACAAAACAATGATATAAGGACTGTATGACAATAATAATGTTCAAGCTTTTTATTTTTGTCTGTAGGTCACATAAAGCATCAACACATACACAATACATATTGGAACATATGGCAACATGAAGCACATTTAGGTAAATACCAGAATACAGTATTTATGTCAACACGTAAGTATGTGTTTGCCTATCAGTCTGTCTGTGTGTGTGTGCATGTGGAGTGTGTGTGTGTGTGTGTGTTTCTCCCTCTGTGTAAGCGTGTGTGAGCACTCTGTCTTTACTCAGAGCAGTCTCCCATCTTGATATCCTGTTTGTAGTTCAAATAAAAGAACAAAACATACACAATACATATGAGTAAATTTGAAAACATGAAGCATATTTAGGCTAATACCAGAATACAGTATGTATGTGAACATGTAAGTGTGTTTGTGCCTATCAGTCTGCATGTGCGTGGGTTTGTATGTGTGTGTAAGCGTGTGTGAGTGCTCTGTCTCTACTCGGAGCAGTCTCCCATCTTGATATCCTGAGTGACGGGATGCTGGTTGCCCTGTGTGGCCTCACAGGTGACCTTTGCCCCCTTCCTCCACTGGTCCTGGGTGAGGGTGAGGGTGCTGCTCCAGCTGTAGAGGCCGTCCTTCTCCAGGAGTGCAGGGCTCTGGCTCCCCGCGGAGCTCCTGCTGCTCCCGTCCACCTTCCAGCTCAGCCTCCAGTCCCAGGGGAAGCCCTTGGTGGCCAGGCACATGAGTGTGGCCTTCCCCTGCTGCAGCTCCACACTGGAGGGGGGAAGCAGCCTCAGGCTGGGCCGAGTATCAGCTGCAGACCAGACACAGCAGAGATGGAGGAGAGGTTAGTGAGGAGAAGAGGAGAGGAGAGGAGAGGAGAGGAGAGGAGAGGAGAGGAGAGGAGAGGAGAGGGGGTGAGAAGAGGAGAGGAGGGGAGAGGAGGTAAGGAGAGGAGAGGAGAAGAGAGGAGAGGAGAGGAGAGGAGGGGGGAGGAGAGGAGGGAAGAGGAGAGGAGAGGAGAGGAGAAGAGAGGAGGGGAGAGGAGAGGAGAGGAGAGGAGAGGAGAAGAGAGGAGGGGAGAGGAGAGGAGAGGAGAGGAGAGGAGAGGAGAGGAGAAGAGAGGAGAGGAGAGGAGAGGAGAGGAGAGGAGAAGAGAGGAGGGGAGAGGAGAGGAGAGGAGAGGAGAGGAGAAGAGAGGAGGGGAGAGGAGAGGAGAGGAGAGGAGAGGAGAGGAGAGGAGAAGAGAGGAGAGGAGAGGAGAGGAGAGGAGAGGAGAGGAGAGGAGAGGAGAGGAGAGGAGAGGAAAGGAGAGGAGAGGAGAGGAGAGGAGGAGAGGAGAGGAGAGGAGAGTAGCGGAGAGGAGAGGAGAGGAGAGGAGAGGAGAAGAGAAGAGAGGAGAGGTGCATGTGAAACACACTTAGGATGCCTCTGGCCCCAACATCATCTGACTGGAGGAGCAGCAGCACACTTTCATGTCAGCTCAACCTCTTCCTCTGTGGGGGTCATGACTCAACTCACAGGCCTTTATTTGCATTGAAGCTTTCACTTCTCACTCTTTACTGATTCATCAAGCCAAACTGAACACTGGAAATGCTCCACTGATTTAGGCGGCAACACAATAATATTTTACTTTTTTCATTATTTCTAAAACATATATCTGTAATCTCATTACACAGGCTATTGACAAAATGGTTTTGCAAAGAAAAATGTCATCAATAGCTTAATGCAGTGGAATAGACCACTCCAAACACCAAGCTTTTTATTTTATCTGAAAGTATGTCATACTTATTTCAAATATTGACAGTAATGAAAAGTTCTATATTCGTTACTGATGATTATGAATTGAAATTGCTGTTGTATCAGATTTTGTTTCCGAATTCTTCAGATCAGCAGAACCAGACAACCATTAGATTAAAATGATGTCACTATAAGAGAATAAGATCAGTAAACTGAAAACTGTATCAAAACTGTTCTTAACTGAAACACGGCACGTGGGTGAAGTTCAAATGGCATATTCTAGACTCTGTAATATGCAACACAATGATACTAAAGTCTAAAAGTAATTGAGAAAAGACACAAATGTAACGCTGCTGAATGAGTTGTTTAATCATGTTAGGCAGCCTGAGCTAAGATAACCAAACCGAAAAGTTTAAATATTTTTGAAGTCTGTAGTAAATATTATAAACTTTTCCACTGTCCACTTCAGCAGGCATGTCAAAAACAATTATGTTTGATCAAAGCCTTAGTAATTTGTGGAGAGACATTAGGCTATTATAAGAACTTTAAAACTATGATAAGCAGTTAAATCAGCAGTTAAAATATACAGAAATACTGCACGCTGTCATTACACTGAATATTGTACACTTTGATGTTTCCCTGCAGTGAAAATGGATCAAATTGTAACTTACTTCCAACAGACAGTCTGGTTCCTCCACCAAAAGTGTACCACAGTGATACAGACTCATTAAGCACCCGTACAAAAACCTCCTGCACAAACTCCAGCTGTCTCACATACCCAGACAAGCTTTGGATCTCATTTTTCTTTTAGAAAAAAGACTGTCCTCATTGTAATACTTTAGACTCATTTGAAAATTCTTAATTATTTTCAAGACAACATATGTTTTTATTTTTCTCTAAACATAGATAGTTTGTTTTTGGCTAGTAAAGTATCCCACACATGGCATAGCTTCCTTTCGCAATATATTTTTTAAATTAATTCAACAGGTCATCTTTGCAAATAAAAATGTGAACAAAGTAATCCCATTTAAGATACTCATAGACAAAGGTTCATATTTTTAGCCTGCTTCGTGTATTTCATACAACGTCATGCCCCAGTTTAAAACAGGCCCTGTTGGTGTGAGTAAAGCTTTAAAACATGATCATTTAATTAATTTAGAATATTTAATGCTGCACCTACTTCAAAATGTGTGTTAATTCCCCTCACATTAAATCCACCAGAGTGCTTTAGATGTACTGAGTCCCTACACATCAACTCTCCTACTGATAAAAAAACACTTAGTTTAGAAGAAGTGAAGTAAGTGTGTGTGTGTGTGTGTGTGTGTGTATGTGTGTGTGTGTGTGTGTGTGTGTGTGTGTGTGTTTGTGTGTGTGGGTGTGTGTGTGTGCGTGCGTTTGTGTGTGTGTGAGAGAGAGAGTTTTGCATGGTGACTGACACACCTTACAGCTCCATCTACTTTAAGAGTCCCTGTGTGGATCAGAGGGCTTCAGTGCTTCACTGCCTCTGAGAAGAACCTTAAAGATGATTTATGTTACTGCAATCCTACTAGCTATGGGACTCATAGCACAAGGTGAGAGACTGTAACATCTCACATCATACTGCTAATATTGCATCCGAGCCTTTCAAATGTGTCAGTTGTAATATTCCTCTTTCTTTTCAACAGTGTCATCAGCTGATATAATTCTGACTCAGTCTTCCTCATCAAAGTCTGTTCAGGCTGGTGAAACTGTCTCTATGAGCTGCACAGCCAGTCGGAGTGTTAGCAACGCTCTGAACTGGTACTCCCAGAAACCTGGAGAAGCTCCTAAACTCCTGATCTACAATGGATTAACTCGTCAGTCTGGTGTCCCAGATCGTTTCAGTGGGAGTGGGAGTGGGTCTTACACAGTACACTCTGACCATCAGCAGAGTCCAGCCTGAAGATGCTGCAGATTATTACTGTCAGCAGGGTGCTGCATTTCCATTCACACAGTGTAAGAACGCCGTACAAAAACCTCCCTCATCAGGAGAGAATCAGAGCCCTCAGGAGACTGATCTGAGAACAGGTGCAGAGCTGCTACAGATGACTGAACTCAGCTCATGGTAGCAGCTCTTCTAAAGGATGTGCACATGATCTCAGTCTCACCAGTACAGCATGTTAAAATAGATTTTCTCACTTCTTCTATTTGACTGACAGGTGTCCATTGTCCATCCCTTCAGTCATTTAGAAACATCTAGCAGATCCACCCTCTTTTCCCCTCATGTCCACAAGTAAGACCCATATACCCATCATACACAAACTTAACTTTCACCTCCTCTACAATAGATTATTTGAGTACAACTATGTACTTAACGTTAACATTAAGGAAATTAAAAAGTCTTGATTGGTTAGTCATCTTTCTTGTCTTCAATCCTCCCCCCTCATTACATAGTACACACACACGAGATCAGTTGTGGACATGTTGATGTCCTTGGCAAACTATCTTTTATAGAGCAGCATGGTGTCTATATTCGTAGATTAATGAAGTATTACTACATTCAGGTAGCAGAGAGTTGCACAAATCCTATCTTCTATTGACATGAACATAAATGAGCTTTTTTGCATCTTGTCGAGATAGAAACACTCCTGATTTTAAATCATTACAGTAATGTGTTCTGTTCTCCCTTCATCTTGTAGAGATAGAAACAAACCTGATTTTAAATCATTACAGTATGTGTTCTCCCTTCATCTTGTAGAGCTAGAAACACTCCTGATCTTAAATCATTACAGTATTGTGTTCTCCCTTCATCTTGTAGAGATAGATACACTCCTGATTTTAAATAATTTCAGTAATGTGTTCTCATCCAGTGTGGCACACGTGTGAAGCTTTTGGTTTATATAATAAATGAAATAAAGCAGCAAAGCTTCCCATCAGAAAACACACGTGGGTGAAAATTAAAAGACAAATTGGATTGTGTGTGTGCTTGCGTGCGTGTGTGTGTTTGTGTGTGTGTGTCTGTGTGTGTGTGTGTGTGTGTGTGTGTGTGTGTGTGTGTGTGTGTGTGTGTGTGTGTGTGTGTGTGTGTGTGTGTGTGTGTGTGTGTGTGTGTGTGTGTGTGTTTCTCTGCCTGTGTACGTGTGTGTGAGTGCTCTGTCTCTACTCGGAATAGTGTCCCCTCTTTATATCCAGAGTGCCTGGTTTCTGTTTCCCTTGTGGGGCCTTATAGGTCACTGTTGTTGCTTTCCCTGTGAAGGAGGGCCTATACTGATCCTGGGTACAACATGTGGCGTGTGTGTGTGTGTGTGTGTGTGTGTGTGTGTGTGTGTGTGTGTGTGTGTGTGTGTGTGTGTGTGTGTGTGTGTGTGTGTGTGTGTGTGTGTGAGTGTGAGTGTGTGAGTCTGTGATTCCTTACTATCCCTCTCTTTCCATATCATATTGGTAATGCTAATATTGATACTGATAACAGTCAGCACTGGTGCCCCCCAGGGATGTATGCTCTCCCCACTGCTCTTTTCTCTGTACACAAATGACTGCACCTCAGGAGACCCGTCTGTTCAGCTCCTGATATTGGCAGATGATACAACAGTCATCGGCCTAATCCAAGATGGAGATGAGTCTGCATACAGGAGGGAAGTTGAACAGCTTGCCCTGTGGTGCAGTCGCTACAACCTGGAGTTGAACTCGCTCAAAACTGTGGAGATGATAGTGGACTTCAGGGGAAGCCTCCCATCACTGCCCCCCCTCACCATACTGAACAGCACTGTGTCTGCTGTGGAATACTTCAGGTTTATGGGTTCCACAATCTCCCAGAACCTGAAGTGGGAGCCTAACATAAAATCAGTCACCAAAAAGGCCCAGCAGAGGATGTACTTCCTGCGCCAGCTCAGTAAGTACAACCTGCCTCAGGAGCTGCTGATCCAGTTTTACACTGCAGTCATTGAGTCTGTTCTCTGCTCATCCATCACTGTCTGGTTTGGATCGGCCACTAAACTGGACAGGAGCAGACTACAACGTACAGTCAGGTCAGCAGAAATGATCATTGGTGCCGACCTGCCCAACATCCAGGACCTGTACACCTCCAGAGCCAGAAAACGGGAAGGGAAAATCATTGCAAAACCCTCACACCCTGGACATACTCTGTTCCTGCTCCTCCCCTCTGGCATACACTTGAAGAAACCCTCGGCCTACACCTACACAGACCCACCCCCACCACACTATCTATACTCTTATTCTACCCCATACTCTGATTTTACATTATTTCCCCTCCACATCTCCTCCCTCTCCTTCTGCCACAGGCGCTTTGAAACTATTGTATTATTTTGGTGCTATATAAAATTAATTTAATTGAATGGGAT
>NC_137918.1:25502915-25505415 GCF_963457725.1 Sprattus sprattus
TGGAGGCTGGGAGGGGAGGGGGGCGGGGCGGGGTTGACAATATCAGGACTCTGAGTATATCAGTCACTCAAGTTCTCATGACAACACTATACCCCACCCAGTCAGTCACTGAAGTCCTTATGAAAACACTAAACATCACCCAATCAGCTTCTGAAGTCCTCATGTCAACTCTAAACCTCACTCAATCAGCTTCTGAAGTCCTCATGACAACAATAAACCTCACCCAATCAGCTTCTGCAGTCCTCATGACAACAATAAACCTCACCCAATCAGCTTCTGAAGTTCTCATGACAACACTAAACCTCACTCAATCAGCTTCTGAAGTTCTCATGACAACACTAAACCTCACTCAATCAGCTTCTGAAGTCCTCATGACAACAATAAACCCCACACAATCCATATAACCTAGTTATAAGCTACATTAATCAAAGACTGAAATATGAAATATAAACTTTTGCAATCCCTGCACAAAAGTAGTGACACAGTGACAGCAGGAGGACACAGGAGTCTCTTTACACTTATGACATGTCTGGTGTTACAGCTGCTGTTGCACACATAAATCACTAGGGGGAGGCAAAGCTTCATTTTCCCTGCACCTGAAATGAAGAGTGAGTTTACTGTGAAGTTGAAACTCTTTACTTAGACTTAAAAGTCTACTTAGATTTTAAAATGAAAGTCAAAGGGCGTGTGTATGATCAACATATCAGGATTGTTTTCTTCATAGTGAGGCCCAAAATAAATTAGACCCACGGTCGACTGAATATAATCTTCATCACCAGCCCAGAGGTGGGTGTCCTGAACATGCACATTGCCATTATGCTTTATGAATTACTAAATCTAGTATGAAAGCACAAGAGGAGACATTACGTCATGTTCAACTCATCTCATAGCATGAGGCACATCTCTCATATGAGCCTCTTAACTTTTTATTTGACAATCCAAAGATCACTGGAGATTCATAGAAATCACTGGTGAGAGAAATATATATCCAGAATGGCTGAAGTATCTGTAGCTCAAGTGGGGGTTCACCTACCCTGCCAACTCCCCCCACCCCCCATTTCCAGAGAGAAGTGTCCCCTGAGGAAGTGTGTGTGACTGGGCCATGTTTGCATATCTGCCCTGCCTTACTGCTCCATCTACTTTAAGAGCCCTAGTGTTAACTAAAGGACTTCAGCGCTGTTAGGGCCACTGAGAAGAAAGATTCAAAGATGCTTTCACCTGTTTTAATGCTAGTAGCAATGGGACTCCTTGCACAAGGTGAGAAAGACTTTCTGTAACTACACTGAGCTGTTGGCAAGATATATTAGTTCATCAGATTTCATTAAAGAGCTGTTAATACATTGCTGCTTCTAACCCATTGTATTATTAAATGGTTTTACTTCTCTTTTAATTAAAAAGTGATCATATTCTTTCAGGGTCCTCAGCTGATAAAATTCTGACTCAGTCTCCCTCATCAAAGTCTGTTCAGGCTGGAGAAACTGTCTCTATCAGCTGTACAGCCAGTGAGAATGTTGGTGGTTATCTAAACTGGTATTCCCAGAAACCTGGAGAAGCTCCTAAACTCCTGATATATTATGCATCAAATCGTCAGTCTGGTGTTCCAGATCGTTTCAGTGGGAGTGGGTCTGGTACACAGTACACTCTGACCATCAGCAGAGTCCTGCCTGAAGATGCTGCAGATTATTTCTGTGGTCAGAGCAATTGGACTCCATTCACACAGTGTTAGAGCGCCGTACAAAAACCTCCCTCAGCAGGAGAGAATCAGAGCCCTCAGGAGACTGATCTGAGAACAGGTGCAGAGCTGCTACAGATGACTGAACTCAGCTCATGGTAGCAGCTCTTTCAGAGGATGTGCACATGATCTCAGTCTCAACAGTACAGCATGTTAAAATAGATCTCTCACTTCCTCTGTTCTACTGACAGGTGTCCAGTGTCCATTCCGTAAGTCATTTAGAAACATCTAGAAGATCCACCCTCTTTTTCCCTCATATCCACAAGTAAGATCACCTATACCTATCAAACACAATCTTAAACTCCACCTCCTCTACAATAGATCATTTAATGTCTGGGTTTAAACCAAATACAACTGTATACTTAATGTTAAGGAAATTCAAAAGTATTGATTGGTTCTATGTCTTTCTTTGTCTTCAATTCTTCCCCCTTATTATATAGTACACATACATGAGATCAGTTGTGGACTTTTGATGTCCTTGGCAAACAATCTTTTACACAGCAGCATGGTGTCAATATTTGTAGATTAATGAAATATTACTACATTCAGGTAACAGAAAGGTGCACAAATCCTTTCTTATGTTGGAATGAACATTAGAGATCTTTTTTGCATCTTGTAGAGATAGATACACTCCTGATTTTAAATCAGTACAGTAATGTGTTCTCCCTTCATCTTGTAGAGATAGAAACACTCCTGATTTTGAATCATTACAGTAATGTGTTCTCCCTTCATCTTGTAGAGATAGAAACACTCCTGATTTTAAATCAG
>NC_137918.1:25510415-25567915 GCF_963457725.1 Sprattus sprattus
CTAGTAAAGTTTCCCACACACGGCATAGCTTCCTTTCGTAATATATTTTTTAAATAATTTCAACAGGTCATCCTTGAAAATAAAAATGTGAACAAAGTAATCCCTTTTAAGATACTCATAAACAAATGTTCATATTTTTAGCCTGCCTTGTGTATTTCATACAACTTCATAACCCAGTTTAAAACAGGCCCTGTTGGTGTGAGTAAAGCTTTAAAACATGATCATTTAATTAATTTAGAATATTTCATTCTGCACTTACTTCAAAATGTGTGTTAATTCCCCTCACATTAAATCCACAAGAGTGCTTTAGATGTACTGAGTCGCTGCACATAAACTCTCTCACTGATAAAAACACTAAGTTTAGTTGAAGTGAAGTAAGTGTTTGTGTGTGTGTGTGTGTGTGTGTGTGTGTGTGTGTGTGTGTGTGTGTGTGTGTGTGTGAGAGAGTTTTGCATGGTGACTGACACCAGACAGCTCCATCTTCTTTAAGAGTCCCTGTTTGGATCAGAGGGCTTCAGTGCTTCACTGCTACTGTGAAGAACCTTCAAGATGATTTCTCTTACTGTAATCCTACTCGCTATGGGACTCATAGCACAAGGTGAGAGACTGTTACATCTCACATCTTACTGCTAATATGGCATCCAAGCCTTTCAAATGTGCCAGTTCTAATATTCCTCTTTCTTCTCAACAGTGTCATCAGCTGATATAGTTCTGACTCAGTCTGCCTCATCAAAGTCTGTTCAGCCTGGAGAAACTGTCTCTATCAGCTGTACAGCCAGTCAGAGTGTGAGTAACCACCTCCACTGGTACTCCCAGAAACCTGGAGAAGCTCCTAAACTCCTGATCTATCTGGCAACATCTCATCAGTCTGGTGTTCCAGATCGTTTCAGTGGGAGTGGGTCTGGTACACAGTACACTCTGACCATCAGCAGAGTCCAGCCTGAAGATGCTGCAGATTATTACTGTGGCCAGAGTTATTCCACTCCATTCACACAGTGTTAGAGCGCCGTACAAAAACCTCCCTCAGCAGGAGAGAATCAGAGCCCTCAGGAGACTGATCTGAGAACAGGTGCAGAGCTGCTACAGATGACTGAACTCAGCTCATGGTAGCAGCTCTTTCAGAGGATGTGCACATGATCTCAGTCTCCCCAGTACAGCATGTAAAAATATATCTCTCACTTCCTCTATTTGACTGACAGGTGTCCGTCACCTCAGTCATTTAGAAACACCAAATTAGTTTTTCTCCCCCCCACAGAGTGCTGGTCAGAATGACAGCTGAGGTTGCTGAGCTCAGACTCCTGAACAGAGTTGAGCCACAGGCTGCATGACTGTCCATTCAGGTGGATTTGAATCTGAACTCCAATCTAACACTTTCATCTATCCATCCCCATTTATGTCCATCCATCCAGCACTGTGTACATGTGTATACGTGCATATTGACATGCATACATACATATTTTTGTTTGTCACCAGTTCATTGAAGGATACTCTCATGTGTCTTTTGCCCTCACCTGAAGTAGGAATGTCAGTTGTGTTTGTAGTATTTTCACTAACATTTCTAATGGCCTCTGATGTTTTCTTCCCTGTGGATTAATGTACAGTCTGATCAGGCAAACCTACTTTATTTCAACACTCACTTTTATGTCAGACTCAAGTACAATTGACAGATTCTCATGTTTTTCTCTATTCCAATCAAGCCCACATACAGTTGAGAAATGATTCCATCCAGTCAGAGTCACTATCTGAAGAAGGGCTCATCATTCAGATCATTCAGATCACTGAACACTCATCCTGACCTGAGATCTGACCACCTTCCGGTCATGTGTGAACACCAGTCATATATTAAAGGAACTACACTAAAGTGCACACAGTGAGTGCCACAGTGGAGGCAGAGTAACTCTGTCCAGTGCCACCCCTCAACACTGGGACTCATTTCACATCATGTGACAGCAACTGTTAACAACATCACACACAGGGGAGAGAGGCAGCAGCTACTGTTAACAACATCACACACAGGGGAGAGAGGCAGCAGATACTGTTAACAACATCAAACACAGAGGAGAGAGACAGCGGCTACTGTTAACAACATCACCCACAGAGGAGAGAGGCAGCAGCTTCTGTTAACAACATCACACACAGGGGAGAGAGGCAGCAGCTACTGTTAACAACATCACACACAGAGGAGAGAGGCAGCAGCTACTGTTAAAAACATCACACACAGGGGAGAGAGGCAGGGGAGATAAATGGTTTTATGAATCTCGGTCAAATAACCATATATGATTAGCATAAGAATTGAGAAGTTGTGGGGCCAATCAGAGTCCCTGGGCACATTCAGGTTCTGTGCCTCACCATAACAAATCTTACCTCATTGTTTGGGCGCAGAAAGGGACAGCTGACAATGGCAGCAACAATGGGCCGCATTTCCCTGTCGATCTAAAAAAAAAAAAAAAAAAAATCATTTTCATTTTCGAACTGTTTTCTTACGGACTTTGGAAGACCATAGTCAGAAAATATCTCTGAACCAGTGTTTCCCCTACCATTATATTAGGGGGGCGCCCCACTCCCCCCAACGGCACCCCCGCCCCCCCTAGAAGGTCAAGTTCATTTTGTTCAATTTTATTGGAACCAGGTACCACCGGAGAGAGAGAGAGAAAGAGAGGAAGAGGGAGAGAGAGACAGAGATGAGGGGAAGAGGAGGAGGGGAAGAGGAGGAGAGGGAGAGAGAGACAGAGATGAGGGGAAGAGGAGGAGAGGGAGAGAGAGAGAGAGAGGAAGGGGAGGAGGAGGGGGAGAAGAGAGGGAAGGAGAAAGAGAGATATTGTGTGTTTGTGTGTGTGTTCATAAAAGAGCTGTCACCACAGCGACATGCTTGAGATGCAGTTAGCGTGCGTCCCGCATGTTCACAGGTAGGCGTCTCGTGTTACAACACTCCCAGGCTGATTTTTTTTAAAGTGCCTTTGAGCGATTTGAAATTCAGATTAGAAAGCTGACCTTTTGCAAATGTCATGTCACAGCGCATATGAATGGAGAGCGGTGTTCAATTCTACATGAGAATGACATGTGTGTACGTCTCTGTGCGTCTGTGTACGCGCGCGTGTGTGTGTGTGTGTGTGTGTGTGTGTGGTGTGTGTGTGTGTGTGTGTGTGTGGTGTGTGTGTGTGTGTGTGTGTGTGTGTGTGTGTGTGTGGTGTGTGTGTGTGTACATGTACGTGTCTGTGCGTCTGTGTACGCGCACGTGTGTGTGTGTGTGTGTGTGTTTGTGTGTGTGTGTGTGAACCTGTGAGTGAGGGGAGAGGCAGGCTGCTTGTGCAAAGGCAATATGACAAGCTTTTTGATGGTGTACCCTTTTGGTTTGAGACATGTTCTGACTATGAGAGTGTCTGATTTGTTACTTGAAAGGAAATTGTGTGTGTGTGTGTGTGTGTGTGTGTGTGTGTGTGTGTGTGTGTGTGTTCTTACAGTTTGTCAGGGCAGGCTCTGTGTTTGTGTTGCAGGCTGCCACAGTTGAAACAGCCTGTCTGGCCTTGCCTACAAGGATGATCTGGTAGGGCACAGCGACCACAAGAGGTGCAGGGGAGAGAGGCAGCAGCATTGTTCCAGAATCTTCTGCACACATCACCACTACTTCATTCCCCATGAAGGTATCCTAACATTCTATCTTAAAGATGCAGTCTGTATTTCTGCCAAAAGACCGTTTATATGTTAGCTCAACAGCCAACAAAATTACCCCCTTGTGTCCTTGCTCTACAAGCAATGTGTTGATTGGCTGTAAATGTTTAAATGTTTATGTCACTCTGCCACTATGTTTGTGTACCATTTACAGAGCGGCTTTCCCTGTCAAGCAGAACCAGTTGGCCGTTTTAGCTTTTATTTTTCATGCGCCAGTTCAATGGGGGGCGTTATCCCCAAGAGGGACTAGAGGGTGGGACTGCCATTCAAGCACCGGCATCAGTTATACCAATTCAATGTCGTCTGGAACTAGTCGTTTCATGTTAGCTTTGTTTTTAGAGCACAGACTAAACAGACGACTAGAGGACAGTGAGGAGCAATTAGCTAAATTTGACAAAACATATTTCACCTTTAATAAATGATCCTATGTTTCATTACTACAGACAGACCAACAGCCAACTAGACACACATACAGACAGACATACAGACAGACAGAGAGGCATTCCTCACGCATCAACCAACCGTACTTCTCCCATTCGACCGCTGCCACCAAATAAGAAAGGGTAACTGTGTCAAGGGTCTTTAAGGGTAGGCTGAAAAGGCAGCAGGGAGACAAAAACTCTGTTGGTTGGCACATTTATTTGTCCTCCACCAAGTGCATTATCCAAGAAAGATGAACATTGTCCAAGAAAAAAAAACAAATTGAAACAAAAGATATGTTACAAAACAGCTGTATATGCACAACCAGAATTACAGCTTAACACAGACACACACAATACAAAATAAATCATCCTCACGCTCTGAAGATAATAGAGAAGAGCATAGACTCAGCTCACCAAACAAACTCTCACTAAAAAAGCCTACCAACTACTACTATGTCAACACCTTCATCAGGTAGCTGAATTCATACCATCATACAACCATATCACCATCAGGGGTGAAATCATGTGTCAAAGAAATACACATCATACAACGTTAAAATGGTACCAACAATAAATAGAACAAAGTCAGGCCTTCAAAATAATTACAACAATTGTTAAAGGTCACATTTAACATTGAAAACCTTTCAGTGAAATGAATGAGTGAGGTATGAAATGTTTGGCGTGGTGTTAGTGATAAGTGTGCACCCCTATGCTTGCACACATGCCAGTCAAGATGAACCAGTTCAGAGAGGTATGTGAGAATGTAAAATAAGGACTGTAGAAGTCTCTGTTGGCTGTTAAAAGAAAAACGAAAGTCAATTGCATCCGCCATTAGATCGCTCCTAGGAAATGCGGCATCACAAGTAGTTAAATCAGAGATGGTGATTATGTATCACTAGAAAACTAAATAACCCTTTAAAGTGTAGCAGCGGACAGATAGACCCACAGTGCTGAGTCGTGAGGCAGGTGGATGATCATCTGCTACTGAGTGTCTGGAAACTGCAGCATCTGCAGCAGCTCTGCTCCAGTCAGACTGATGGATGATTGATGGCTGCCCAGTTAATACCTGTTGAGGAGATTTTGCAGATTACATCATCCTCAGTATCAGGTTTCCCCATTTGGATTCCTCCACACTTACTGTACTTGTGTAAACATGTACAACAGTTCTGCTCCAGTCAGACACATGAGTGATTAAAGGTTCTCCAGGTAATGTCTGCTAACGACATTTTACCCATCACACAGATTATACTCTGATTATAATATTTTACACATCACACATATCCAAATATATCATTTATGGAGATGATAAATGGACACAGTGACACATGTTCATATGCACAGTGGAATGTTATTGCATGTGCTGCATTCATTACTTACTGTAGTTCAGTCAGCTTATATTTAGGATCTTTCTGTAGAGCAGAAAGCAGCTCCACATCAGACTGCTGCAGTTTGTTTAATCGCAGGTGCAGCTCTCCCAGACTGGAGGGGTTTGATCTGAGAGCTGAAGCTAAAGATGAGCAGCTCCTGTCTGTAAGGCCACAGCACCTCAGACTGTAAACACATTTGAAAAACATTATACAAAACAGACTCAACACAAAGTTTACAGAACTGCAGCCTGTAGACACACACACAAACTGGAGGGCCACAGCACCTCAGTAGACACACATTATAGAGAAGACAGACTCAACACAAAGACCAACACCCCATATACACACCACAAAAAAAAAAAAAGGTCACACACACTCAAACTGACAGACACACACAAACAAACAGACACACACAGTGTGAGTGTATGAATACAAAAGTGAATCGGTGTCTCTTTGTGACAGACAGACAAACATGTACACGTGCATACACACACACACACACACACACACACACACAAACAGAACACACACACACACACACACACACTCACACACACACACACTCACACAAACACACACACACACAAACACAAACTGGCAGACTTACTGCAGTTTCTCCAGTCTACTGTTTGGATGCTCCAGAATCAGAGACAAGATGGAAAAACACAGGGAGATATGGAGATAGTCCAGTGAATCATAATTAAAAGCACACAACACATGACACTGTCCTGTATCAGATGTGTGTCAAGTCAGTTTTCTCTAATCAGCTCCTAAACAGAAGAGGAGATCTACAGTAGTAGCCACTGACTTGGTGCTGGCTGAGTTTAATGTGGATGTCTCACAGGAATGTCCTTATTATCACTCTGGAGACTGTTTCAGTTATTTTCTGAATGTGCCAGACTGCTAGTTCTCCTGAGTGGTGCGCTTAGTCAGAATCCAACACCAATCAGAATCCATGAAGTATGTAAACATATACGTTGTGGATTAGCCTGCCTGCTGATCGGAATCGCTTCCAAGAGAGACGCTTCCAAAACGCCTTGGCAAAGTGCGGCGGCCAAAACAGCCTGGTGCACCTGTGAAGCGGAGCTGCATGCGCAACCAGGCAATCAAACGTAATACAAACTATTGGTGTTTGAATAATTTAGGTTTCATCTATATTTGCGATCGCCGTTTTGGTTTGTAAAATACCGTTCATACCACATCTACCAGCATCAAAGCAGGAATTAAGTGGTAAAGTAGTTAAGCCCGCCTGTTGCTTGATCTGATTGGCTGCCTAGGCTGAGTGTGACATTGATGAGCGGTGCGCCTCTATATTATACTTTTCCACTGTAACACCCAGGGCCTCTTTCCAGAGGCCTTCATTTTTTTTGAGGTCCTATAGAGGACTTTCTTTTTTCTCCCCCTCCAACCCCTTCATTAGTGTGAGGCCTACACTTTTTTTAACTGTTTTCTTTAAATGTAATAAACTACAAACACATTTATTCACTGTCTACTAAACCACAGAAATTGTCGCACAGCGCAGTCATGAAACATTAAAGCATTTCAGATTAATTTCTTTGGTATTGCAATAGGTACTGTAAAGAGGTGTCATACTTTCTTCAGTTTTTTTGCAACGCAACACTTTGCAAACTTGAGCAAAAATGGAGGATATTTATCTTTACACCTAGATTAAATATCCAGTTCCCCCTGTTGGAGTCTTTTGGTATTAATTTAGGAAGACATGGAGATGGTGACAGTCCAGTGCATCATAATTGCGAGCAAAAAACACATGACACTATCACAAACATGAAAACATGATCTTACTGTAGTTTCTCCAGTCTGCAGTTTGGATGCTCCAGACCAGTAGAAAGCAGCTCCACTCCTGAATCTCTAAGATTATTGTTACTCAGGTGCAGCTGTCTCAGACTGGAAGAGTTTAAGCTGAGAGCTGAAGATAGAGCTGCACAGCTCTTCTCTGTGAGGTCACAAAAACTCAGGCTGTAGAAACACACATATTACAATTAAGGCATTTACATGAGAATCACAGCAATAAAAAATACAGACGACACAGTTTCAGAATACACACAATGCAACTAAGACTAAAGCTCTCCCTCTTTCATCTATCCATCCAACCATTCATCTATCCCTCTAATGATCTACTAAACAACGCCTATACAGTAAAGATCATTTGGAATACCAACACACATACACAAACACACACAGCACTGATGATCTCCAGGAATTATCTCCAGGAATTATCTGCTGTGTTCTCACCTGCAGCCATAAAACATTAGAATGTGTGAGTGTGTGTGTGTGTGTGTGAGAGAGAGAGAAACTGTAAGAGCGAATCAATATGTCTATGTGAAAGACAGATAAATGTGTGTTTGGCTGTGACACCCAGAGAAAATGATACGCTCTCGCTTGCAACTGAGACTGAAACTCTCCCTCATTCATCCATGCATTGATCTAGTATACAACACCTAGACAGTAGAGATAATTTAGAATACCAACACACACACACACGCACGCACACACGCATGTACGCACGCACGCACGCAAACACACATACACACACACACACACACACACACACAAGCACACACACACACACACACACACACACACACACACACACGATCAAATGCATATGGCTGCAGGTAAAAGAGCACAGCAGAGATTTCCAGTAGTTCCTCATTGCAGTGTGTGTGTGTGTGTGTATTTTTTTCAGTGACAGACAATAATGTGAGCATGCACATAAACCCAGACACACTCACACACACACACACACACACACACACACACAACCTGGCAGACTTACTCCAGTTTCTCCAGTCTACAGTTTGGATGCTCCAGACCAGTAGAAAGCAGCTCCACTCCTGAATCCCCCAGCTCGTTGGAACTCAGGTCCAGCTGTCTAAGACTGGAAGAGTTTGAGCTGAGAACTGAAGATAAAGCTGTACAGCTCTTCACTGTGAGGTTACAAAAATTCAGCCTGTTAAAAACATACACATCAAAATTAGGCATATTGATGAGAATCACAGCAATAAAAAGAGAGCGAGAAAAGTGAAAGACAGATAAATGTGTTGTAGGAGCCGCATTTCAGTTTTTTTTGTATTTTGAATGATTTATTGATGTTTCCCCTTTTGTGGAATTGTGAGTGTGTGCCCTCTTTAGGTGGTGACAGTGCCACCCTTGAAATGGCTGCCAGACGCGCATGACGGGGAAAAGGCGGGCGCAAATACCGTCATTGACCTCATTGCTGAGGCCGTGAACCACACTGTCTCCGTTTCGGCCTGTTCAGCTTGTTGCAGCCTTTATCTGAACTTAAATTATATGGACTTTAAACCTTTAAAACTGCAATCGCATCCTTATTTTTGTAAGGCAACATTGGACACCTTTTGCATTGGATTATTGGACAGAACTGCAAGTCTTGATATTGTTTCTCCTGCTTTCTCCATGGTGGTAAAATCAACTAGGACATAGGAATAGGATTTAGGGGTTTAAAGGAAAAAAGCTCAAAACTGTTTTTTCCACTACGTGTGTGTTTGTCTGTGTCACACAGAGACACTAATACACTCTTGCTCACAACTCAGACTTAAACTCTCCCTCATTCATCCATCCATCGATCTAGTATACATCAGCTAGACAGTACAGATAATTTAGAATACCAACACACACACACACACACACAATCAAATGCTTATGGCTGCAGGTGAAAGAGCACAGCAGGCAATTCCTGGAGTTCCTCAGTGCAGTGTGTGTGTGTTTCAGTGACTGTGTGACTGTTACATAGTTCTGGGGTTGGATTTGTTTCCTGCTCTGGTCTGTACTATTCCTGCTGTAGGTGGAGACTGGGCGTGGTCCTGTAACGACTGGGGGGCTGGCCTATGAGGATAAAAGCCATCCAGTTTCCAAGATGGATGATCGCTCTCGCCTCGCAAAAGACAGACGCTGGCACACTCTATACTCTATACTCTATACTCTAGTCTCTTGACTGTGTACTGTTAAATCAAACGCTCCATTGTAACTCTGTTAATTTTCCTGATATTGTTTCACACCACCAACACAGCAAGCCTGAGGTTTTCTTTTTCCTTTTTCCTTTCGGTCTTATAACCCCGTTGTTTTTGTATGGTATTGGGGCGTTTTGTTGGTTGTCAGTAAACTTATACTTTTCTTCACTAAACCACACTGTGACTCCTTTTATGTTACGATTTCGGGTTGAGATTCGTAACAGTGACAGACAGACAATAATGTGTGCACGCACATATACACAGACACACTCTCACACACACACACACACACACACACACAAACTGGCAGACTTACTCCAGTTTCTCCAGCCTGCAGTTTGGATTCTCCAGACCAGTAGAAAGCAGCTCCACTCCTGAATCTCCCAGACGATGATTGATATTCAGGTGCAGCTGTCTCAGACTGGAATAGTTTGAGCTGAGAACTGAAGATAAAGCTGCACAGCTCTTCACTGTGAAGTTACAACTCTCCAGCCTGTAGACACACACACATTTCAATTAAGTCATACAGATGAGAATCACAGCAATAGAGACAGACAACACAGTTTCAGAATACACACAATACAACTAAGACTAACCTTCCATTTATCCCTGTAACAATCTAGTATACAATGCCTAGACAGTCAAGAATATTTGGTATACCGACACACACACACACAAAGCTGCACAGCTCTTCTTTGTGATGTTACAATAACTCAGCCTGTACACTGCATGAAATGTGGGATTTACGACAGTCGCCAACCCTGTGTATTGCCGTGGAAGCCCACATTGGTGTGAAAGCCCCCCCCCCCCTTCCCTTGCCCAGGCCATGGTTTTGAAATGTTAATTGAATTGGATTGAAACACCCTTCCCCCCCTTGCCCTCCCCTGTTAACATGCACACAGCAAACAACACCATGCAGCACTGCTCTCTCTCTCTCCCTAAATGAAATGCTGTGAGCTATACAAATGCAAAAAAGGCTTTGAGTGTTGGATGGGGATGGGGATTAAGGATGGGGACATGTTTGAATGCAGTACTTTTTGACATGACATTAACAACCAAGAACTGCTTTAAAACAGCTGGTCTTGGTTCAGACAGAGGGTCAATGATGGGCTCCTCAAAACTGTTAGTGTTGGCACACCACTTAGCACAGGTCCGCACAGTTGTAACGGGGCCGAGCGGTGTCGCCGTGTGCGGGTGGGTCTGACCAAAATTCAGAGGCAAAGTAGGTTAAAAGAGCTTTATAAATGGAATAAAGCAGGGCAAAAATTATCACAATCACCAACCAAGCTCAACCCCAGTGAAGACAAAAATATTGCAGGTTCCAGTATGCGTCTGCTAAGCCTCATACACAAGAGGGCAAAAATCAGCAGCTCTTCTCTCCACTCTCGCTATCAGAGTAAACCCGAGATTCTCATTTGACAAAACCAACGATACATATACACCAGGGACCAACACCATTTAAAAACAGGAGGTACACTTCATAAATCAATCAGCATACAAATTACCTGAAACAAACACTCTAATAGGAAAATGGGGCATAATGCAGGGTATAAACAGTTTGATATCAATGCATACCAATGTTGGAGGTACGCCAAGATTTTCTATCAAGATGCCTAGGGAGAGATGATGTAACACGTGATGGAGAAAATGTGGCAAAATGCTCTAGATAGTATAGATTAGATTAGGTGGCAGCAGCAGACTAATTTTGATCAGCACCTAAACCTTGTTCATTGGCAGATTCAACCTTTCTTTTTTGAGAAAATCTTGCACTAGGTGTCTGACTCTCCCACATCCAAAGAATTTCATCATAGTATATGTGAAGTGAAAATGAAAATGGCCATATCCAGTAACCAGAATGTTTGTAATGATCATGGATTTACAACTCAGCTTTTTACGCAAACCACTCGGGAGAACTAACAGTCTGACACATTCAGAAAAGAACTGAAACACAGAGTGTCCAGAGTTACAATAAGGACATTCCTGTGAGACATCCCCATTAAACTCAGCCAATACTGAGTCAGTGGCTACTACTGTAGATCTCCTCTTCTATGAAGGAGCTGATTAGAGAAAACTGACTTGACACACATATGATACAGGACAATGTCATGTGTTGTGTGTTTGCAATTATGATGCATCTCCATATCTCCCTGTATTATTCTATGTTGTAACTGTTTACTGTATTTGTGTGTTTTATCTGTTTTGTAGATTACTGGCAGCATTTTCATGCTAATTAGAAGGGTACTCGGAGAGCGTAGACCTCAGCCAAATGCCATATCACACAACGTTACGTAAAGTAAAACTAAATACGTGGATCCACCCAGTGATTCGGAGTCATTCCAAACTTTGGTAATTAGAAGCATAATCCTGTTACTGTAACAGACAAACAGTGAAACATAACCTCCTTGACAAAAATGTTTTTACTGCAGCATTTTCTGTCACCTTCTATTTTATGTCTATAGCACATTCTATGAAGTAAAGATGACTCACTCAGTTTTCGTGGTTTAAAATGAAAGGAACTTGAATAAAAAAAAAAATCATATTTTGTATTGTATGCATGTACCTGTAGAACTGAAATATGAAAAGTACTGCAGTTTTTGTAATGTCATCAACTGCTAGTATTTTAAAAGTCATTGTGCTATGATTGCGAGATATTCCTCTAGGATAGAAAATATGTGTTTTATGTGTGTTTTGAAAGATGATTTGTTATTGAGTCCCGTTTGCCATGTTATGATGATCTGCTTTTTTGCATTTTGAGTTAGTAGAGTTAGTATTGAATTAACACAATGTGATATTGAGTAGAAAATTTACAATTTGGCTGTTTGTGTGATGTAGGTGTGTTGCTGTGTTTAGATTTCAGAAAAAGTATCATAAGTATGTTGTAAATGTTTGTAAGCAATTGTAAAAAATAAAAATGCAATTGACTGCATATTATGTGAAAACAACAGTAATACAATTCATGGTATGGTCCACAAAAGACAGAAGTTGTGCTAGTCATGCGAGTTTAAAAAATGTGACTACAGATTTGACAAAAGGATGCTAGCGATTGTAAAAAACTTCAAAGACGCCAAACATCAACGCACAATTTGTCATCTGATATCAAAATGATTTTGAGCAGTAACTGTCTGTGAGGTGGTCACTAACATGTAGGTGTTTTTCAGTGGAATGATCTCTGCTTGAGGCAGCACCCATTAGGGCTTATTATTAGTACTTAGAGTGAAGCCATGAAGTTTTCCCAATATTTCGTAGTACTGTCAGTCAGGGGACTACGGACTTAGATAGCAGAAAATTCCAATGTATCATTAAAATGTGTCTTTTAATCTCCTAAAAAAATCTACATCTATTGCTATACTAATGATAGATGCTTAACCCTTGTATGGTATTCGGGTCTGTGGGACCTGTTTTCATTTTTGATCAAAACAAAAATAATACTTCTAATAATTTTTTCAAACTCAAACTCATTGGCTTTGGCTCATTTTATGCGAAGAACGGATATCAGTCTACATTTTCATTGAGCGCACACCGTAACCCCCCCCCTACACATTTGTGTTACAAAGAGGGTATTCGGGTCCACTGGACCCGGGGCAAATAAAAGTCTGGAAATTGTAGGTCCTGTGTACCAGTGTTAATTTCGTCAACCAGGACGATGACGAAAATATTTCGTCAACGCCCCTTTTTGCCGTGACGATGACGAGACGATGACGCACAAAAATTGTTTCCAGAAAATAAAAATATGACGAGAATAAAAATTGATTTTCGTTAACGAGACTAAGACCAGACGAAATTTACAAGTCATGGACGAATGGACATAAAAAATATATAATTGTTTAAAATTAATTTGTAAGTTGTAATTGTTAATATAGTAAGTGTTTTTTGAACTTCATAGAAGATTACGCGTTGTTGCCCTGTTTGTCTCACAGTGCCTCGCGCCGCTCACGCTCAATCAGTAGTAGCAGAGCACATGTGTAACAGAGAATCAATCACTGGTAGTAGTTATTTCACAGTCATGGCGTCGGGCTTTGGAGGAGCTGGGCGAAAAAAAACGCCTGGATGTTTGGAGTCATTTCGCGTATAACAGCAAGGACAACAAAACAACCTGCATGATCATGGTTGATCATGCCGCCGGTGGTGGCGGCCAAGATGTGGAGACACCTGAGGAAGGACGCCGCCAACGAGTTTGCGAGTTCAAGATGGCAGGGAAGAATACCACTAACCTCAAGCGGCATCTGAGGTGCCAACATGTTGCCTTATGGCAGAAGGTAAGGAACGGGTGCGCCTGTCGGTACTCAAAAGCTATTTAACGGGCCCTATTAGTAGTATCACCTGTCATCTTCAACTAGCCATAGTTAGCTAACTAGCTCTGACAGCGTCACGCTGGGGGTGTTATTTGTCGCCCATATCAAGATAATTGGAGAGAGATGCTTTTACGCACAGAAGCTTTTGGAAAACATTGGTCATGACTGATCATTAAATGAATGAAAAAGCATGGTGAACAGCACTCAACGTTAGCATGATTAGAAGTGTGTCATAATCATAACAGTTAGCGTACTGTGTTCGGACAGTGGGATAATGACAAATAGACGTCTGCCTGTGTTGTGCTGATCAGAATATTTTGGCGAGTAAAATATGGTTACTCGAGATTCGCCAGATCAGAACTAACTACTATGAGAGTGGCAAATACTGACCGAAAAGTAGTCGAACTTAGATGCACGTGGTATTGAAATGGATTGGGTATATAGTAAAGCCAGTCATGATCAACCTACCAGTAACTAGCGTGTGTGTGTGTGTGCCTTGTGAAGTTTTTTTACTGTACTCTGTACTGTGTGATATGTAAAGAGAATCAGTGTCTGGATAAGTTTTTTTACTCTATACAGTGTGATTTATTTAAAAAAGAGAATCCATGTGTGAAGTTCTATTCTGTACAGTGGGATACATGTTATAAAGAGAAACAATGTTTGGGGAAGTGTTTTACTCTATACAGTGTGATATGTGAAAGAATCAGTGTTTGGATCAGTTTTTTACTCTGTACAGTGTGATATAAAAAAAGAGAATCAGTGGATACGTTTTTTACTCTGTACAGTGTGCTATGTAAAAAAAGAATCAGTGTTTGGAGAAGTTTTTTACTCTACAGTCAGTGTGATATGTAAAAGAGAATCAGTGTTTGGAGAAGTGTTTTACTGTACTCTGTACAGTGTGATATGTAAAGAGAATCAGTGTTTGGATACGTTTTTTACTCTATACAGTGTGATTTATTTAAAAAAGAGAATCAGTGTGAAGTTCTATTCTGCACAGTGTTATATAAATAAAATATAGAAAAGGAGAAGCAGTGTGTGGAGAAGTTTTATTCTGTACAGTGTGATAGATATGTTAAAAAGAGAAGCAGTGTGTGGAGAAGTTTTATTCTGTACAGTGTGATAGATATGTTAAAAAGAGAAGCAGTGTGTGGAGAAGTTTTATTCTGTACAGTGTGATAGATATGTTAAAAAGAGAAGCAGTGTGTGGAGAAGGTCTATTATGTACAGTGTTGACTAAAATGTCAAAAATGTTAAAAATGTCAAAAATGACAAAAATGCCTAAATGACTAAAATGACTCAAATTTGATGAAGACTAAAATTGATTTTATGTCAGGACTTTGGGCGGCGATTGCCGTAATTTGGCACATTGACGGCATCTAGTGGCCAAAAGGACATTTTACTTTATGTTTGTGTTCACATGTGCCTTTGTTTCTCGTTGTGTGCCCTCACCTGTTTCTCGTTGTGTGCCCTCACCTGTGTCCCATTATGTGCCCTGTGTTACATTGTCACAATTAGCCAGGAGTTAAATACCTGGCTAGTTTCCCTGCTCTGTCTCGGGTCGTTGTATTGTCTTTGTTCCCCATGGTTGAGAGAAGTGCTCTCAAGCGCCATAGTTTTGTCGTGCGCTCAAGCGCCATATTTTGTCGTGCTCTCAAGCACATTGTTTTGTAGTGCTCTCAAGCACATTAGTAGTATTTAGTTTATGGCTTTTTGCCCTGTTCTTGATTTTCTGCGTTTTTGTAGTTTCTCCTGTCGAGGAATCTTGTGTGTTTTTGAAAATAAAAAGAAGGTAAGCTCAAAACGACATCTTGCAACTGGGTCCTCTCGTTAGCTCACCTGGCTAAGACGCTAGTTCACAAACCTAGCTACTTGGGTTCAATCCCCGAGAAGAGCCCCTGACATTTTCGTCATTTAGACTAAGACTAAGACTAAATTGGGAAGGCAATGACTAAATATGACTAAGACTAAAAATGATTTTCGTCATTGTGACTAAGACTAAGACTAAATTAAAAAAAGATGATGAAATTAACACTGCTGTGTACCTAAAGTCAGTTTTCCTCCTGTCTGGGTCTGCTGTAAGTGTAAGTGTAAGTGTAAGTGTGTGTGTGTGTGTGTGTGTGTGTGTGTTTGTGTGTGTGTGTGTGTGTGTGTGCCCCGCGTGTGTATGTGAGTGCGCCTGCAAGTGTGTGTGTGTCTTTGTTTGTTTGTGTGTGTGCACGCACACTTGTGTGTGTTTGTGTGTATGTGGACCTTGTTTGTATGTAGGCTAAGTATGTGTGTGTGATTGAGTGAGTGTGTGAGTAAGTTAGAGTTTTGTGTTTCTGCCGCTAGAAATTATATACCATCTAAACTTGCAAAATATGGAATAAAGATCTGGGCTGCCTCTGTGATGCGACTTCCTTATATGCTTGAACTTACAAATCTACATAGGGTAACCTGATGAGGACACCCTGATAAAAATCAAGGAATGAGAGTTGTCCTGGACATGGCTCAGGGACTCAGTGGACACAACATCACATGCTAATTTTTTTTACATCCTACAAGCTGGGACAGGAGCTGACCATGGTGGGAACAATAAGGAAAAACAGATCTGAGCTCCCACCCCAACTGCTGCCTACAAAGAACAGGCCTGTCAACTCTTCTAAATTTATGTACACGGCTGACGCGTCCCTGGTACCCTATGTGCCAAAGAAAGGCAAGAATGTTGTACTCATGAGTAGACTGCACACGGATGGGAGCATCTCTGGCCTGGAGCATCAAAAACCAGAGATCATCATGGATTATAATGCCACAAAAGGTGGGGTGGACAACATGGACAAGCTGGTGTCTGCCTACAGCTGGTGCTGATGCTGGTGCCCCAACCACCCATATTGAGCTATGTAAACTGACCTGTTTTCAAATTAAATTCACATAAATCAAACAGTTATGAAAACCCTTGCTTCATTTGTAAATGTGTTGAATTTTGTCCACTGATATCTTGATTATAATTGATTTTCTTGATTTTTGTAAAAAAAAAAAAAAAACGGGTAGCACTTAAATTCATAAATGTGATATAACAAAGCTAAAGGGCCAATATTAACCATATTTGCTGTTCATATTGGTTGTAATTGAGATGAAGTAAACATCTGTTGAGTATTTTACCCAAAAAAATTGTTGTTTGATTGTACTGAATTAAACACCCAAAAATCGAGCGGGTCCACTAGACCCGGAATACCTTCTGTGTAACAAAAAAAGGAATACCATACAAGGGTTAAGTGATACATTACGAATCCTCTACAACATGCCAGTCATACTACAGTAACTTTGACAATGAATCCAATGTTTGAGGCAGCATGCATTAGGGCTTAGTTCTAGTACCAAACCAAGTATTCCCAGTATTATGAAGTACTGTCAGGGGACTATGGACTTCATCTAGATAGCAGACAATTCCAATGTATCATTAAATTGTGTGTATTAATATCTGCATCAGTTGCTATACTGATGATTAGATGCTAAATTGAGACTGTATACACAACCATACTGTCAGTCATACTACATTAATTTTCACTCTAAATAATAAATCCGCAACAATATAGAATACAATCCCAGTAACCACCTTTACACTACTCAATACTCCAATACTCACTTCACTGTTCTTGATGCTTTGACCACGGGCAGCATCCTCAGCAGACCTGCATGTGATCTGGCATGTGATCCCCTTCCCCCATAATCCCCCAGGTTAAACTCCTCCAGTTCCTGATCTGACATCAGCAGCACAAAGGCCAGTGCTGACAGCTGGGAAAGAGAGAGATGCTCTCCGGTTTCGTTTCCCTTCCTCAAGTAGCCATTGACCTCCTCCACCAGAGAGTGGTCATTCAGTTCATTCAGACAGTGGAACAGGTTGAGGCATCTCTCTGGGTTGGGGGCTTCTCTGATCTTCTCTTTGATGTACTTGACTGTTTCCTCTGTGTTCAGTGAGCTGCTTCCTGTCTGTGGCAGCAGGTCTTGTAGGAGTTTCTGATTGGACTCAAGTGAGAGGCCCAGAAGAAATCTCAGGAAAAGGTCCAGGTGTCCATTCTCATTCCTTAAGGCCAGGTCCACTGCAGTCTGGTTTAGGTCATGAAGTGTGTTAGCACTGAGCAGTGAATGAAGCTGAGAGGTTTGGTGTTGGTGAGGCATATTGCTCTCTCTCTTGCTAAAGTGCAAAAACACATATAAAGCTGCTAGAAACTCCTGAATACTCAGATGAACAAAGCAGAACACCTTTCCCTGGTACAGCCCTGCCTCCTCTCTGAAGATCTCGGTACACATCCCTGAGTACACTGATGCTTCTGTAACATCAATGACACACTCTCTCAGGTCCTCCTCATAGAAGATCAGATTGCCCTTGTCCAGCTGCTGAAAAGCCAGTTTGCCCAGGGACATAATGGTCTTCAGGTTCCAGAGTGCATCTCCATCACGGCTTCCATACTTCAGACTCCTGTGTTTGGTTTGTATGATCAGGAAGTGTGTGTACATTTGCGTCAAAGATGTTGGAATCTCTCCACTCTCTGCTTCAGTCAGGATGTACACCAGAACAGTGGCTGCCATCCAACAGAAGACTGGAATGTGACACATGATGTAGAGGCACCTGGAAGACTTCAGGTGTGTGATGATTCTGCTGGCAAGTTCCTCTTTTGTGATTCTCTTCATGAAGTACTCCTCCTTCTGTTGATCATTGAAACCCCGTACTTCTGTCACCTGATGAACACACTCAGGAGGGATTTGATTGGTTGCTGCTGGTCGGGAGGTGATCCACACAAGAGCAGAGGGAAGCAGATTCCCCTTGATGAGGTTTGTGAGAAGGACATCCACTGAGGCAGGTTCTGATACATTGTAGATGCATTCATTGTGCTGGAAATCCAGAGGAAGTCTGCTTTCATCCAGACCATCAAAGATGAAAGCGATGTTGTATCTGTCCTGGTTGGAGAAGGCTAAGTCTCTTGTTTCAAAGAAGAAGTGATGGATGAGGTCCATCAGAGTGTATTTCTTGTCTTTAATCAAGTTCAGCTCCCGAAAAGGAAGAGGAAATATGAAGTAAATATTCTGATTGGCCTTTTCTTTAGCCCAGTCCAGAATGAATTTCTGCACAGAGACTGTTTTTCCAATGCCAGCAACTCCCTTTGTCAGCACAGTTCTTATGGGTTTGTCCTGTCCATGTAAGGGCTTGAAGATGTCAGTACATTTGATTGGTGTTTCCCTCTCTGTTATTTGTCTCCTGGATGTCATCTCAATCTGTCTGACCTCATGTTCAGTATTGACCTCTACACTTTCCCCCTCTGTGATGTAGAGGTCTGTGTAGATCTTCTCCAGAAAAGTAGGGTTTCCTTGCTTAGGTACGCCTTCAAATACACTCTGAAACTTCTCTGTTAGATTGTATTTGAGCTTTTGTTGACATCTAGGAAAGAGTCCATCTAGAGATAAGTACATATGATTTAGTCAATCTGTCAGTATACAAGTAAGTGTGTGAAGTGAGCACTTTAAGCCTTTGTCATGAGAGTGATTATTACATTATGACAGACACCATATCCTCTCAGTATACATCATGAGAGTCTGTGTTCAAGCATCATCATTAGTAACCGTCTTGACAGCTTTCAGAACAGGTAACATGATACTAGCATGATTGTCATGATATCCTGTGTCATCCACTATAACGTCTGGGACATAATAATGGCAGTTTTACTCAGGGCTCATAGGAAGTTTTCAATTTACTCTTTTAGGTACTATGAACAGAACTCAAATTGTGAACATCACTGTTATTTGATATCACATATTGAAGGAGTAATTATGTTAATACAGAACATAAAGATCTATCTTTAAAGTATTCAGTATATTTTGAATCAAGCTGCAATAACGATGTATAATATTCAGGAACTTAGTGTTGAGTGAATATCTCACAATTCTCCAGCTGCTGAGCAAGGGTTTCCTGGCTCATGTTCTTCAGGATGTGAACTGCAATCTTCATAGCTCCATCTCTGGCTTCTCTCTGGTCCTCCTCATCCTCCTCCTCCTCACTACAAGAGGATTCTGGGTTATCAGGAGTCAGCAGCTTCTTGAGTCTCTTTAGTTCATCCGTCATGAAAGTGATGACTTTGTGTTCAAGCTCCTGAAAGCAAATCAAATCATTCCATCAGTGATGAAAAAACTGAATGAACTATTTGCATAACAACTCTGATTCTTTAGCTTAGAAACTAGGTATCATTTTTGAAGTGCTACACACAATTCACAAATCTGCAAACATCACAAATCTCTTAAACACAACTATTCATATGGTTATCCTATCAATAACTATACAATAGTGTGACACATCTCAAAAACACATTTAGTGTTACAGCAGCACTTCATAGAGAATTTTGATGAAATCTCTCACTTTTCAGTACTTTTTCAAGTTTTCCAAAACTCAATGTAAAACACAGATATAAAAGCTTGCTTGAGGGAAAAGTTCAGTACAACCAACAAATAAATGCTAGGCCATTTATAGTGCAGAGGTCTGTAACAGTACTGTAACAAAGATGTTTTACAGTCCAGTGCATTACCAAAAAAGCATTTCAAAGTGTTCTGTATTGAAACACATCTACCCAACATTTTATAGCAGGCTATGTAAAACATATATATATATACAGTATACAGTATACATATACGGTTTATATATATATATATAAAATATGACAGACACTGTGTAACCGTAGCCGGCCTGTTGTTGGGGTTGTGTTCAATGTCTTACCACTGGTGTCTTAGAAATTGAACTGTGTGTATACATTTTGGCAAAATAAATAATTAAAAACTGAGTCGAAGGCTGAGAATTAGCGCATGGTTTTGAAGATTTGGTGTGGGATTTTGATCTTTGAATGACAGGTTTCAAAAGTCATGTGACGCGTACATATCATTACTAAACTTATAGCAGACCTTAGTTCAGCAGGACACACGCACACACACAAACACACACACACACACACACACACACACACACACACACACACACACCTTGAATACAGTAGACAATTCATTTTGGTAGGTTTTGCTGAAAGATGGATGACTTGTTTGTTCTTCCTGTTGGACACTGAAGGAAATACAAGGACAGCAGTTGTTGGTCAACAAAGCTTTTACAAGTAAATATCTATACACCAAACAGTAACACTAAGCACAGCAGTTATATGTGAGGTATGAGACAAACATTTCATTGCCTTATTTTAATGATTCCTCCTTCCTCAATGTTTTTGCTCAACATCCAGGTAAAAGTGATAAGAAGTTGTGTGCTGTTACAAAACTGTGAAATATTCTGCTGCAAACATTCTGTACTGCAATAGAATTTAAATTGAAATGCTGAGAATAACTGTATTCATGAGCAGTTGGGTAACCCTGCTGTAGAAGAGCTGGACCCAAATGCACGACATGTAGACAAACTTTGAAATACAAAGTGGAATCTTTACTGACACACAGGCAGGTCCAAACAGGAAAGGTGCAGTGAGACAGAGTGAGACAGAGTGAAACCAAACATGAACAACGTGTAACCATGAACACTGACAGCAACCATAAGGAACAGAAATACAAGACAGGGCAAAACAGAGGGAACACATGAACCAGGATCAGGAGATCATGGGCAGGGTCGTGACAAGTTGGATATGCACAAGTTGCACACGACTGCTCAAGATTTCTTCCTCTTAACAGGGAGCGTTTCCTTGTCCCTGTAACCATTGTGATGCTATAGGAGGATTCAGGCACTGGGCTCTGTAAAGCTCCTTGAGACAATTTTATTGTTTAGACGCTATATTAAAAAAACAAAAAAATGAATTGGATTGAATTGAAAAGAGTATGTACAAAAGAGACTAACTCTGTTTCCAGATAAAGACCTGTCCTTACCTGGGATCAGGATGACTGTGTTCCTCACTGAAGTCGATGATCTGTTCCTTTGACTGATCACTCTTCATGGACACACAGCTGGATGCAGGAGAGTCTGGCCTCTCATCCACTGGGCTTCAGAGAAGTAAACACATCATACAGTAGTAACTCATTAAAGACAGTGTTCTACTTGAGGATATGTGATGCCACGATCATTAGGTCACTGGCTCATTATTTGATTTCTCTGTGAATAATGTCATGTTTTGTCTTTGTGTAAATGGTTCAGCTAAATATAATAACTTGTTTAATCACACAATCTTGCTATTCTATGTGTGATAATGGCTCTCTTGTAGTTCACTCCTTCAGTGAGCTTTTGGTAATCTTAATCAAAATCTGGTTCAAGGTGTGATGTGGGGCATATTTTGAAGGGGAACAGGGTGTGGTCTACCTAGGTATGAAAGGTGTGAAGTTCTGCAGACATCAAAGTCTGACTGACCATCTGAATGTTAATAAACATGACGCCTCGATGTGCAAGGCTTGGGTGCCAGTTTACTGCAATGCAACACAAACACACAAACACTCACACACAAACACACACACACAAACACACACACACACACACACACACACACAAACACACACACACACACACACACACACACACACACACACACACACACACACACACATACACACACACACACACACACACACACACACACACACACACACACACACACACACACACACAAACACGCATGTGCACACACATGCACACAAACTCCTCACTTTGTATCTCCATGTCCACCAGCAGAGCCTCCATGTTGACTCATTTTGGACCCAAAGCTTTAGCCACTTCCTGTTTAAGAAAGAGACTTACATATTTGTAACAGTTCTGGAACTTGATGTTAGACATGTGGAAAGCTGTAATATTATTATAAATGTCGTAATTTTGGTTATTGATATTACATAGATGGTAAATGAATAAAATATTCAACAGTAGCACTAAATTGTTTTTTTGGATTACATTTCATGTTATTTGCCACATGTAGGCTAGTGTCAAATGGCTTTCAAGAGTCACTTTGAAATAGCACATATTCAGATACATTTCTTTTTAGCTCCTAAAAACACACACGTGTCATAATATGGTACATTAGCGATGGATAAAGGCCCAGCAAGTGACATCTGATCCATCTGAATATTGTTACATATGTTTTAAACACACATAGATTATTACACACAAAGGCAGCCTGCAGTTGTTACTTCTATTTTCTATGGGTACAATTTTCAACGTGGCATAGACCTACAAGTTACAGACAATAGTAATTGATAATTAAAAATCAGGTAACACACCAACTCACGTTTTCATTAACCCTTCCAGCACTAAGGTGCCCCGTGGGGCACTTTGTGGTATTTTTATTAATAGAATTTAAAATCTCAGCGAGTTTTTGTCCTACAAACATAAAACTAACATCCACAGCAACATTGAACCCTTTACTTTTTAAATATATACAGTTTGAAACTAAAGTATAAATAATCACTTTGTAAGGAGGATATAACTAATCCCTTGCACATTTCAGCCTCTGAGTGAGGTTTTGACCCTCCCATTAGCAAATGACAACTATTCATATGATAAGGGCATGGTAATTCAGTGATCACCACTTACAAGAATACTTAACAGAGTCAAAAAAGGCCTTAGTGTTGGAAGTGTTAAATACACCTAGTTTTAACGCCTGAAGAAACAGTCCTACCCAGCATGAAATCCATCAACGCTTATGTACCTGGACAAACAGGTTCAACCAGCTAGTGGAAAATTTTCTTTTGTTTACTCCCAGACACACAGATGTTTTTCTACTGGGCAAGAGCCACACAGACTAATAGAAAGAGCTCCACCCTATTGAGAGCCAAAGTGCTCATGGAATAAAGTGGGATCGCTGCACCTGTTCTTCTGTGGTATGGAAGAACACAGGCAAACACGTCTGTCAGAATTAAATCTCCATTCAGGCTCAATAAATCATACTTTCTGTGTAAAAATATCAGCACAATAGAATGAAGGTCTCCTTGCATTGTGCTCAGTTAAATGCCCATTACACTTGAAAATAAATAGAAATCGGTGCTGTAAACAATAAGGATGAATTTCCTTTTGCAACATATCTTTGTTGTGCCTGGACTGCCTCTGATTGTGGACTACAAAAAGCTTTGTATAGGTCTACCAGGAAATACCTCACACTTTTCTAATACTTTTTTTTTCTTTTCAACTCTTAAAAACACACATCGTATATTAGCAATGCATCAACGCCCAGCAAGTGACATCTGATCCACCTAAATATTGTTACAGATGTTTTAAACACACATTGAATATCAAGTTTTCGCCCAAGGCAGCCTGCAGTTAGCCTTGTCTATTTCTATTTTCTATGTGGACAATATTCCAGTTGGCTTAGTGCTACAATTAACATTAACGAGTTATGATAATCAAAACTACATAGAGATCAAGTAAAACACCAACTCACGTTTTCATTAAATACACCTAGTCTTCCCGACTGGAGAAACAGTCCTACACAGCATGAAATCCATCGAGGCAAATGTACCTGGACAAACAGGCTCAACCAGTTAGTGGAAAGTTTTCTTTCACTTTTGTAAATTACCAAACACGCAGAAGTTTTTTTTTCCAATAGAAAGAGTTCCACCCTATGGAGAGTCAAAGTGCACATGGAATATTGTGGAATCGATGTGACTGTTCTTCTGTGGTTTGAAAGAACACAGGCAAACACGTCTGTCAGAAGTAAGCATCCATTTAGGCTCAATTAAACATACTTTCCATGTAAAAATGATCAGTGCAACAGAATGTAGGTCTCCTTCATTGTGCTTGGTTAAATGCCCATTACACTTGGAACTGTGTCTGTCTGTCTGTCTGTCTGTCTGTGTCTGTCTGTCTGTTCTATTTATTTTCAAGTGTAATGGGCATTTAACCAAGCACAATGCAAGTCTGTCTGTCTGTCTGCCTGTCTGCCTGCCTGCCTGTCTGTCTGTCTGTCTGTCTGTCTGTCTGTCTGTCTGTCTGTCTGTCTGTCTGTCTGTCTGTCTGTCTGTCTGTCTGTCTGTCTGTCTGTCAGTCTATCTGTCTGTCTGTCATGTAAAAGCAGATAGGCACAGGGCAGAAGAGCCAGAACCACACACACATCATCTACTCTGGCCTGGCACAGTGCCACAAGAGCTGGCAGAGAAATGTAGCAGGGCAGCTATGGGGAATGCAGTTGAGGCATAGGGCTGCTATCTGATACACACATTGGCTGGAAGTAGTTGTTTAGGGCAAGCCGTTAATATTTGAATTGTTAAACACAGATGGCCTTCTAGACCTAGCAATTACTCACTAGGTGTGGTTCAGTTGTGGTTAAATTATGCCTCTAACAACATTCCAGAACTGCATTGTTCCATTTGGTTGACTTTCCTACACCCCTGCTGGTGTTCTTATCTCTATCACCTGTCTCTGCTTTTGTCCCTGTGCTTTTACATGCAAGGGTTAAACTAAGGGCAGGAAAATGGATTCAAGATACTGCATTAGAAGATAATTTCTTTGTCATGTTTGGTTCATTTGAATGATCTCAGTCCTGCAGCTGAATAGATACGCTTTAACATGGATCTCAGAAACAAGAGCATTCTGGTCTCTGTGGGTTGTAGGTAACCTCCCTCTTGAGCAAACCAACCCCTTCTTTAGGTGACAACCCCCTCTATTTGTCTGTTTGACTGTGTGATCCCCATCATAGATGCAGGACTAAATGAAATGGGTATTTAAAGGGAAGATAGTCAAAGGACTGAGAGTATTCTGTAGCCACTAGCCAGGGCCTCCTGCACTCTATATGTGTAGCCATCATCCTCTGAACAGCCAGGTATGTTCATACTCTTAGATTGTTTGAATGATTCTGTTGACAGGTAGGCTTATACCTTCTGCCTACCTGCACAGCGGAATAATGATTACAACAGAATGTACGAACATTCAGCCATCAACCTTGTGGCATAGTTTATTATTGAACTCACAACTTGCTGCTCTCCGTGAGAGTTATGGAAGAACAGACAGAGAGAGGGTGAACATCCCCCTTTATAGACAAGTAGTGTCACACTTGACTAATGCAGTATGAGGCGCAACAGTGCCTCCTCCTGGACAAATAAAATCACATACATACATTCATACACTTAACCATTCTCAACAGTTTCATATGTTTCTCTTCTATTTGTAACTTTAGATTATTCACTTTAGACTCGTGAATATGTAACTGCATTAGTAACTTGTACCTTTGTTAAACAAATCCCACAGCATCTGTGTCAGATCAAGGGCTCAGAGTCCACTGTTGAACGGAATCTCCACTGGCAACTTAGAATATAACATTAGCTTAGCCTTAGCCTAACAGTGTGGAAAAACATACATAAGCGTATTTGTACACATGTGCCAAAGTTCATATTAAAATAATGCTGAACGGAATCATCCTGTTCTCCTCCAATGACTTCAATATCCTTATCGTTAGGGTCTCAGAGAGTCTAGCTGTTATAGAAGTGTTGAAGTTCATAATTACATCATTCCAGATCAGACTCAATATCTTATGATTGTTATATGTGGTTCATGCACTTACAGTTTATGTCTTAGAACTACACTTGGGGAAGAATTTCCTGCAACATTGGACATCTTCTCTAAATCGCCAGGGTAACACTTGATAATGGCAGCCTGGCGACTCTGCTGACTCAGTGTGCCCTATGTAAGCTCCTGTCAGACCTACGATACTAAAACTGAATCTGTTCTAATCAGAACAGAATCACAATCAGTTTTAGTAGAATAATTTTTAGTAGCGTCTTTAGAAAAGATGTCTAATGTTGCAGGAAATGGGCTCAGCCGTAAGAGTGGCATAATGACCTAAGAGACACACTGATGTTTTGTTCTATTCTGTTGTAAGATCACTGGGTTCAGTTCATGTGGTTAAGTCCTCAAGTGTTCCTCCAAACAGCTGCTAAATTGCGTTTCAACCGGACATACCGGACCCTGATCTATTATAGATACATTTTTTCAGTTCAGTTTATACAGTTTAACTCACCCGTTCATACAGTCCTCTGTTGTGTTTGTGTGTGTTGATTAGTGGTCAACCCATATTTTTTCTACTTCCAATGGTCGATGCCGATATTTAGAGAACAGGGCGGCTGATGGCCGATATATAAAGCCAATATCACGTTGTTGTTTTTTTGGGGTGGGGTTTGCATCTTATAAAATACATCAATGTATTATTATTAATAATAATAATAATAATAATAATAACAACAACTAAATTGCTGAACTGAAATTAACATTTATTTAACACTGTTATTGTCTGCATTGTCTCTGTTTGCTTAAATATATCTGCACTTTGCACTCTACTTATTATTTAAAATTTAAAATAATCAAAGTATCAAAAAACTAAACTCACAAGGTCAGTATTACTAAACAAACAAGGTCAGTATTTGGGTTAAAAATAAAACAACTATGTACAAATGTTTACTGTCTTCATATTGGTAGTCCCCAGATGAAAAAAACAAGCAAAAAATAAATAAAATCTTTATTTATGAAATTTTTATTACACAGAGAAACAGAGCTATTACATTTGATTCAAAACTGTCAATATTAATTTGTTTCTTGGTGTGTTTTTATGTTTGTTAAATATGGAAACTGGCATTTTTGTCTGCCACATCACTTCCAACAAGCTGATCTTGCTGTTCCTCAATTTCTGCTCAGTAATAAAACGTTTGTGTTGCATGTTGCCGCCTGCTTTAGTGGACTGGATGCTGGTGGTTTTTTTGTGTGTTGCATGTTCAATGTTCGTATCCAAGAACAGTTTATAATTACATTAATATCTAGTTTTTCGGTTTAAATTCACCACATAAGTGCCTTACCTGGTCTTAAAGAAACCTGGTGTGTATACAAACGTAAGTGGCTCATACTGTATGTCTAGCTTGGTCTTATAGAAACCTGGTGTGTATATATACAATCAGTCTCTGAAGTCCTCATGACAACACCATTAGTCAATTCGGACTTTTAACCTCATCATACTACAATTGATATAACATGTCTGTCCTGTTTAATTGAGAAAATGTATCCATACATCTTTTTGTCATAAAAACTCAATTCTCCACATGTCATGTCTGATCTGTTATTAGCTAAATTAATCAAAAACTGAAATATCAAATATAAACTTTTGCAATCACTGCACTAAAGTAGTGACACAGCAGGAAGACGCAGGAGTAGCTCACCACTGAGTCTCATTACACTTATGACACGTCTGGTGTTACAGCTGCTGTTGCACACATTAGTCACAAGGGGGAGGTAAAGCTTAATTTTCCCTGCACCTGAATTGAAGAGGGAGTTTACTGTGAAGTTGTAACTCTCTAATTAGACTTCAAAGTCTACTTAGATTTTACAATGAAAGTTATAAGGCGTGTGTAGGATCAACATATCAGGATTGTATTCTTCACGGCGAGGCCCAAATATATTAGACTCACAGTCTACTCAATATAATACTCATCACCAGCCCACAGGTGGGTGTCCTGAACATGCACCATCCATTATCTTTCATATGAGCCTCTTAACTTTGTATCTGATAATCCAAAGATCACTGGAGAGTCATAGAAAATACTGGTGAGAGAAATCTATTTTCAGAATGGCTGAAGTATCTGTAGCTCAAGTGGGAGTTAACCTACCCTGCCAACTCCCCCCACCCCCCATTTCCAGAGAGAAGTGTCCCCTGAGGAAGTGTGTGTGGCTGGGCCATGTTTGCATATCTGCCCTGCCTTACTGCTCCATCTACTTTAAGAGCCCTAGTGTTAACTAAAGGACTTCAGCGCTGTTAGGGCCACTGAGAAGAAAGATTCAAAGATGCTTTCACCTGTTTTAATGCTAGTAGCAATGGGACTCCTTGCACAAGGTGAGAAAGACTTTCTGTAACTACACTGAGCTGTTGGCAAGATAGTTCATCAGATTGCATTAAAGAGCTGTTAATACATTACTGCTTCTAACCCATTGTATTATTAAATGTTTTGACTTCTCTTTTAATTAAAAAGTGATCATATTTCTTTTAGGGTCCTCAGCTGATAAAATTCTGACTCAGTCTCCCTCATCAAAGTCTGTTCAGCCTGGAGAAACTGTCTCTATCAGCTGTACTGCCAGTGAGAGTGTTAGTGGTTATCTAAACTGGTACTCCCAGAAACCTGAAGAAGCTCCTAAACTGCTGATCTACAGTGCATCAAATCTTCAGTCTGGTGTTCCAGATCGTTTCAGTGGGAGTGGGTCTGGTACACAGTACACTCTGACCATCAGCAGAGTCCAGCCTGAAGATGCTGCAGATTATTACTGTGGTCAGAGCTATTGGACTCCATTCACACAGTGTTAGAGCACCGTACAAAATCCTCCCTCAGCAGGATAGAATCAGAGCCCTCATGAGACTGATCTGAGAACAGGTGCAGAGCTGCTACAGATGACTGAACTCAGCTCATGGTAGCAGCTCTTTCAGAGGATGTGCACATGATCTCAGTCCTATTAGTACAGCATGTTAAAATAGATCTCTCACTTCCTCTATTTGACTGACAGGTGTCCAGAGTCCATCCTGTCAGTCATTTAGAAATATCTAGAAGATCCACCCTCTTTTCCCCTCATGTCCACAATTAGATGAATACCCATCATTCACAAACTTAACCTTCACCTCGATACAACTATGTACTTAGCGTTACTCAAATGTATTGATTGGTTAGAAATGTTTCTTTGTCTTTAATTCTCCCTCCTTATTATATAGTACACATACATGAGATCAGTTGTGGACATTTTGATGTCCTTGGCAAACTATCTTTTATACAGCAGCATGGCGTCTATATTTGTAGATTAATGAAATATTATTACATTCAGATATCTCACTTCCTCTATTTGACTGACAGGTGTCCATCACCTCAGTCATTTAGAAACACCACATTAGTTTTTCCCACAAACAGTTGAGAAATGATTCCATCCAGTCAGAGCCACTATCTGAAGAAGGGCTCATCATTCACATCATTCAGATCACTGAACACTCATCCTGACCTGAGATCTGACCACCTTCAGGTCATGTGTGAACACCAGTCATATATTAAAGGAACTACACTAAAGTGCACACAGTGAGTGCCACAGTGGAGGCAGAGTAACTCTGTCCAGTGTCACCCCTCAACACTGGGACTCATTTCCCCTCATGTGACACTACTGTTAACAACATCCTCAAAGGGGAGAGAGGCAGCAGCCCACCCCCACCCCCACTGCACTTATCTTGCCCCATACTCTGTGCTAGCACACATAGTTTTCTGTTCCATTATTCTACTTACCCTTGTAATAGTAACCTTAGGAACAAACCTCATACCCACGTAGCTGTTCTACAATACTTGCATGCTCTGCTTAGGGAATGTCATTTGTTAAAATATTGTTAAATTTAATTGAATTCTCCCACAAAACAATGATACAATGACTGGATGCCAATAATGATATTCAAGCTTTTTATTTTTTTCTGTAGTTAACATAGAGGAACAAAACATTCAGAGTACACAGACCCGTCGCTATGGGCGGGCCTTGGGGGGCCGGGCCCGCCCTGAGACTCGGTTGGGCCCGCCCTTGACGAACGAGCCTGTCAGTCACCTAATACAAGTTAAAAATGAAAATGCAAATAATCGCGGACTATACCGATTGACCGTTCGCGAAACTCGTTCCTAGAAAGGCCCTCGTTCAATCCTACCTTAGAGAGAGAGTAGGGTCGAACAACTTTGAGGTCTGAGCTGCGCAGCATAGTTAAACATTGTGCCTAGTGGACTTCTAGATCTGACACAAGGTAGGCTACCCTGAGAGATACCATGGAGGCGTCGTTTCCCCCCGCATTTTCAAAGTCCAAAACACAGGAGGAAAGGTGCCGGCTGTGGATTAAACAGTGTGGGAGACCCCATTCAGTTACGATAGTTATCATACCTAGCGATAGCGTATTTCGCTAGACAGCTAGTTAGCTGCAAACACACATGTGTAAATAAATGAAGCATCTTGCAGTTAGCTAGCTAGCGAAATTCGCTATCACTAGGTAGCCTATCAAGGTATGCACAAGGCACAACCTGAGCGCAATAACCTGGCGATTTGATACAAAAGCCATAGCATTACATCAGGATCAACAGGGGCGGTCTTTCCTACAGGCGGTATAGGCGGGCGCCTAGGGCGCTGTCAAGCTAAGAAGGCACCGGATGCCTAAAAGAGCCCGGGTGACGTAATGTTGATTTTTGAGTGACAGTTTCTATGCCAACGTTAGCATTACGTACCCGGTCACCGCGTACCCCGCATCTATATTGCTAATAGCAATTCTTCCTTTTGTGCGACAATATTAAGCGACTAAAAAGTAGCTGATGGCTTTCGAACAACTCTTGAGACTCTCTGACTGATAGCCAAAAAGTGTCGGGGTACAAAGTGTCCGTTTAGGCACAATATTAAGCGACTAAAAAGTTTTAGCTACACCTGCCTGATGGTATTCTGTAAGTTAGCAATGTCCGCTAGCATATCAAAGCTAGCAATCCCCCGTTGTTCTTTAGTAAAATGTTGTGCAAACAATGCCCTGTTTTGTTCAAATGTAACTGTGGGTGCCGTCAGATATGTCTAAAAATCATAACACATTAAGGAGTGTCTTAATTTAAGCACAACAACAGATGAATAGCTTCAAGCTAACAAGACACTAGCACGAGCTAGCTAGCTGATGGAATGTGCTTACTTTGATACATACATTTGATTTATATAAACTAGCGAATCAACAACTTTCCTACCAAAGTCAAACATCAAATGGTTGTTTTGGTTGGTTTATTGTAGGTCAAATACAAGCAAGCCGGTCTCAGGTAGCGAAGTTCAATGCAATATGCTCTGAAGTAAATCGCGTTATGAGCGATAAAGACCCGGGTGACGTATTGGCGTTGGCATAGCAACTGTCACTCAAGAGTCGTTCGAAAGTCAACATTACGTCACCCGGGCTCTTTTAGGCATCCGGTGCCTTTTTAGCTTGACAGCGCCACTCAGAAGGGGACGCAAAAAACTGCGGCCAGTTTTTTTTTTGCGCCCCCTTACATATCTCCAACCAAAATGTTGACATTAAAAAAATAAATCTAACATTAGGGTAAAATTAGCCAAAAATCGAAAACGGAAGGGGTACGAACCTCCTTGGTGTTGGTTAGAGTGTGTGTGTGTGCCTAGTGAAGAGGCTAAAGCCATCAGGGGCGCAATTTAAGAAGAAAGAAAGGAAGAATAGAAACGTGCAAAGGAGAAGAAATTATGTACCTTATCAATGAAAGTTACCTAACTAACGCTAGCTAGACAGTGACTTGTGATGTTTCTTGTTATTGCCATTCAGTCTAAACATCAGTTCAAGTTAATCTGTACTGCAATTTGCGTACTTTTCGATGTGTCATGAAATACAAATTGAAGTAATCATAACAACGTTCATTTTGGTCGAGCGAGCTAGCCAGTTTAATTAGTGTAATGTCCACAATTCCTCCCACACCTGAGGCAAAGGCTGTCAGTTGAACAGGACCTCCGTGTTGTAATGTCCACAATCCCTCCTACACCTGAGGCAAAGGCTGTCAGTTGAACAGTTAATTTGAATATGACAAAAATGAGATAAACCTCACCTTCTCAATGTAATGCCTTTAATAAAAGCAGTTATAGCCTATTCAACACATCACAAGGTTAAATCAAATGGCATAAAGTACAAATATGACAAAAAAATAGGGGTGCCGTGGATGGAGAGAGATATGTTTAGAGGTGCCGTGAGCCAGAAAAGTTTGGGAACCACTGCCATAGAACACTCTAGCCCGCACACTCTCCACGGAGATCAACCGGTTTGTTTGTCAATAAACAGTTGAACAGGGGGGGCGTGGCTGGAGCCTAGTTCAGCACAGGCCTGACATTTTCTCAGTGATATTGTTCTTCAATTAATGTTTGTTCATCGTTGCGATCGTTGTTGTGTTTATGTGAAAGAAATGCAGTCTTTCAGGGCAAAATAGCATTTGAAAGTTACAATTCCGTTTTCATGGGGGAAAAAAAAAAATTATTTGGGGGGGCGCCAGGAGTGGAGCTCGCCTAGAGCGCCAAATGTGCTAGGGCCGCCCCTGAGGATCAACATTGTGTCAACAGTGACTGTGAAATACTAGCAGCAACATGCACACACATCCCTTGAAATATAACGTTACTAGCAGGTATCCCCACTGCTACGTTACGTTACTGTTCTGTAGATTGTTACCATCCATCCTAAAATTTGTGTCACTGTATTATAAGTTTGCTTGGTTGGCTACCTGCTCAGCTGGCTTATTTATTAGCTTGTGATATTCTAAATAATACAGTATGTCACCTTTTTGTACCGGAGTTGGATTATAGGTGAAAAGTTTACCTGTACTACTACTAATAATACCATAGGCCAGGGGTGGCGAACCTGAAGTGCGGCTCGGCTCCAGCTCGAGTGCTCTCACTGACTTTTCTCTTGGTGTACAGAATTTTCATTTTGTAAAATAAACATCTAAAATGCATATTTTGCACGCAATATATTTGGAAATACAGACAAAAAGCTGTCCGATTTGAATGGGGTATTAATTCATGTTTATATTGTTATCACGCGATCTTGAGAGGTGTCTTCAAGGAACGTTAATGTTCCAAACATGAAACATTCTAATGTGTGCACCCAGTCTCAGAGAGTTACAAGCAGTAGCTACTGAAAGAATGCCATGGATCCAGCAAAGCGTAAAGCTAAATGCAGTCTGTTGCAGAGAATGAGTCCTCACATTTATGTGGATGCAAAGGGTAGTAACTAAGCTAAGCTTTCTCTCCCAGGTCAGGGGCCTGCTTCACACGCATCCAAAACAAAATCTCAGCAGATGTCTTCAATACGTTTATTTTTGTGCCATATTTTAAATCTAAATGTGTTAATTTCTCCTCCTAAAACCCACTAGAGGACACTATTTAAAGGGTTATTTTCCCAAAAATCTTATGGGGGAGCATGCCCCCAGACCCCCCTAGTTTTGCTGGGTCACAAAAAAAAAGAAAAAAAAACCTGTCCCCCCAATGCAACGTAATGCCCCCCCGCAAATCAGTGCCTGGCGACGGGCCTGAGAGTACATATGAGTAAATATGAAAACATGAAGCATATTTAGGCTAATACCAAAATACAGTATGTATGTTAACACGTAAGTGTGTGTTTGTGCCTATCAGTCTGCATGTGCGTGTGTTTGTATGTGTGTGTAAGCGTGTGTGAGTGCTCTGTCGTTACTCGGAGCAGTCTCCCATCTTGATATCCTGAGTGACGGGATGCTGGTTGCCCTGTGTGGCCTCACAGGTGACCTTTGCCCCCTTCCTCCACTGGTCCTGGGTGAGGGTGAGGGTGCTGCTCCAGCTGTAGAGGCCGTCCTTGTCCAGGAGATGGAGGGGAGGTTAGTGAGGAGGGAAAGGAGAGGAGGAGAGGAGAGGAGAGGAGGAGAGGAGAGGAGAGGAGAGGAGAGGAGAGGAGAGGAGAGGAGAGGAGAGGAGAGGAGAGGAGAGGAGAGGAGAGGGGAGGGGAGGGGAGAGGAGAGGAGAGGGGGGCGCATGTGAAACACACTTAGGATGCCTCTGGCCCCAACATCAGCTGACTGGAGGAGCAGCAGCACACTTTCATGTCAGCTCAACCTCTTCCTCTGTGGGGGTCACGACTCAACTCACAGGCCTTTATTTGCATTGAAGCTTTCACTTCTCTCTCTTTACTGTTTCATCAAGCCAAACTGAACACTGGAAATGCTCCACTGATTTAGGCGGCAAGGCACTAATATGTTACTTTTTTCATTATTTCTTAAACATACAGTACTGTGCAAAAGTTTTAGGCAGGTGTGAAAAAATGCTATGAACTAAGAATGCTTTGAAAAATGTAAACAATAAATGTTTATTTTGTATCCATTTACATGGTAAGACTGAGCACAGCAACAAGACACAACGTAGTTATACTGCATCAGCAGGGTCTCTCCCAGACAAAGATTTCAAAGCAGACAGGGGTTTCGAAATGTGCAGTTCAAGCTCTTTTGAAGAAGACGTTGAGGATCGTAGACGCAGTGGTCAGCCAAGGAAACTTAATGCAGCTGATGAAAAACACATCAAGCTTATTTACCTTCGAAATCGGAAGATTTCAAGCAGTGGCATCAGCTCAGAACTGGCAGAAACCAGTGGTACCCAGGTACAGACATTTACTGTCCGGGGAAGTCTGGCCAGAAGTGGTCTTCATGGAAGAGTTGCAGCCAAAAAGCTCTACCCCGACAAGGGAACAAGGCCAAGTGACTGAACTAAGCACGAAAACATAGAAACTGGGGTGCAGAAACATGGCATAAGGTGCTCTGGACTGATGAGTCAAAATTAGAAATATTTGGCTGTAGAAGAAGGCAGTTTGTTCGCCGAAGGGCTGGAGAGAGGTACAATAATTAGAGTCTGCAGGCAACAGTGAAGCATGGTAGAGGTTCCTTTCAAGTTTGGGGCTGCATTTCTGCAAGTGGAATTGGGGATTTGGTCAGGATGAATGGTGTCCTCAATGCTGAGAAATACAGGCAGATACTAATCCATCATGCAATACCATCAGGGAGGCGTATGATTGGCACCAAATGTATTCTGCAGCAGGAACATAACCCCAAACATACAGCCAATGCCATTAACAACTATCTTCAGCTTAAAGAAGAACAGAAAGTCCTGCAAGTGATGGTATGACCCCCACAGAGCCCTGATCTCTACATCATCGAGTCTGTCTGGGTTTACATGAAGAATTTTAGGAAGCCTACATCCACAGAAGATCTGTGGTTAGTTCTCCAAGATGTTTGGAACAATTTACCGGCCGAGTTCCTTCAAAAACTGTGCGCAAGTGTATCTGGAAGAATTGATGCTATTTTGAAGGCAAAGGGTGGTCACACCAAATATTGATTTAATTTAGAATTTTCTTCTGTTCCTTCACTGCATTTTGTTAATGTATGAAGAATTGATGAAAATAAACTGTTAACACTTCCATTTTTGAAAGCATTCTTAGTTTACAGCATTTTTTCACACCTGCCTAAAACTTTTGCACAGTACTGTATATCTGTAATCTCATTACACAGGCTATTGACAAAATGGTTTTGCAAAGAAACATTTCATCAAAGGTTTAATGCAGTGGAATAGACCACTCCAAACACCAAGCTATTTATTTTATCTGAAAGTATGTCATACTTATTTCAAATATTGACAGTAATGAAAAGTTAAATAAGGTAAAATATATTCGTTTTTCATGATTATGAATTGAAATTGTTGTAATATCAGATTTTGCTCCGAATTCTTCAGACCAGCAGAACCAGACAACCACTAGATTAAAATGACATCACTATAAGAGAATAAGATCAGTGAACTGAAAACTCTATCAAAACTGTTAATAACTGAAACACGACATGTGGGTGAAGTTCAAATGGCATATTCTAGACTCTGTAATATGCAACACTATGATACACTGGAACTAAAAGTAATTGAGAAAAGAGAGGCATTCCTCACGCATCCACCAACCTACTTCTCCCATTCGACCGCTGCCACCAAATGTCAAAGGGTAACTGTGTCAAGGGTCTTTCAAGGAGACAAAAACTTTGTTGGTTGGCATATTCATTTGTCCTCCACCAAGTGCATAATCCAAGAAAGATGAACATTATCCAAGAAAAAAAAGTACTTGTATACAAGTTGAAACAAAAGATATTTTACAAACAGCTGTATATGCACAGCCAGAATTACAGCTTAACACAGACACACACAATACAAAAGACATCATCCTCACGCTTCTGAAGATGATAAAGAGCATAGACTCAGCTCAACAAACAAACTCTCACTAAAGAAGTCTACCAATTACTACTACGTCAACCCTTTCATCAGGTAGCTGAACTCATACCACCATACAACCATATCCCCACAGCCCCACAGCACAGTGGTGAAACCATGTGTCAAAGAAATACACATTATACAAAGTAAAAATGGTACCAACAATAAATAGAACAAAGTCAGGCCTTCAAAATAATTATAACAATTGTTTAAGGTCACATTCACCATTGAAAAACTTTTCAAACGCAATTCATTAATTTCACGAAGGCAAAACCTTCCTCGTGAACCTGCCCCAACCATGAAGTTGTCCAGGGACAGGAGTACACTTACTGAGACAGGGAAAGATTCAATGGCAGCAAGAACTCTTTCAACTTGTTGAGCTCATTCAAACAGGCATGGTATGTACACTGTCAGTCATTCTAATTAATGTGCTGTGTACAAAGACAACTATAATCAGTGATTTGACAGAAGAATATTTGTACAATAAAATGGAGATTTTGAACAACGGTAAATGAATGAGTGTGGTGTGAAATGTTTGGAGTGGTGTAAGTGATTAGTGTGCACCCCAATGCTACCACACACGCCAGCCAAGATGAACCAGTTCAGAGAGTTAATAATAAATAATAATAATAATTCATTTTATTTTTAAAGCACTTTTCATTCAAAGGAATCTCAGAGTGCCTACATATTAGAAAATAACTATAATAATACAATAAAATTAAAAACAAATTTAAATATTAACATAAGCATAACAGAAAAGATTCAACACAAGACCAGAAATGCCTTCCTGAATAAAAAAGTCTTAAGCCCAGCTTTAAAGGAATCCAGCGTCTGCGTTGCCCTTAGGTGGTCAGGGAGGCTGTTCCATAAATGTGGCGCTGCCGAGCAAAAGGCCCAGTCGCCCATGGTGCGACGCTTGGTTTTGGGAACACGGAGGAGCAAGCTGTTTGAAGACCTGAGGGTGCAGGTGGAGGTTAGGGGAGTAATTCATTCTTGCAGGTAGGGAGGTGCATGTCCATTAATGCATGTATGGGTGATTATAAGGACTTTGTAGTCTATCCGGAAAGAGACAGGGAGCCAGTGTAGTGAGTGCAATATTGGTGTTATGTGCTCATATTTCTGGACCTTCATTATTTTATTATTTTATCAGTTATGTGGGGATGTACAATAAGAACTGTAGAAGTCTCTGTTGGCGGTTAAAAGTATAGCTAAAGTCCATTGTGTCCGCCATTAGGTCACACCTAGGAAACACGGCATCACAAGTGAAATCAGTTTAGAGATGGTGATTATGTATCACTAGAAAACTAAAAAAAACTTTAAAGTGATGCAGTGGACAGGTAGACACACAGTGCTTGTAAAGGAGGAGTGGAGGAGTTCAGGGTGGCTGACTTGAGACCAATGGGGTGGTCAGTGAGAAAACTGAGTGTCTGGAAACTGCAGCATCTGCATCAGCTCTACTCCCGTCAGACTGATGGATGATTGATGACTCCCCAGTTAATACCTGTTGAGGAGATTTTGTAGATTACATCATCCTCACTATGAGGTTTCCCTATTAGGATTCCTCAACACTGACATGTGTTAACATCTAGTACAGCTCTGCTCCAGTCAGACTAATGACTGATTAACTTAAACAATATTTTACCCATCACTCTGAATATAATATTTTAAACATCATACAGATCCAAATGCATGATATATGGAGATGATGAATGGACACAGTGACACATCTTTGTATGCACAGTGGATAACATGGAATGTAATTGTATGTGCTGTATTCATTACTTACTCTTGTAAACTCAGTTCAGTCAGCTTATATTTAGGATCTTTCTGTAGGGAAGAAAGCAGCTCCACATCAGAATGTTGCAGGTTGTTTCCTCCCAGGTGCAGCTCTTTCAGACTGGAGGGGTTTGATCTGAGAGCTGAAGCTAAAGATGAGCAGCTCCTCAGTGTAAGGCCACAGCGGCTCAGACTGTAAACACACACACACACACACACACACACACACACACACACACACACACACACACACACACACACACACACACAAAAACTGTAAGGCCACAGCGGCTCAGACTGTAAACACACACACACACACACACACACACACAAACTGTAAGGCCACAGCAGCTCAGACTGTTAACACATTTGAATAACACAGACTCAACACAAAGCCCAACACGCCCCACATACACACCACACAAACATATTCACAGTCATACACACACACACACACACCGTATTTCCTAGTTCCTTAGCAGCAATGTATAGATATGGATTTTCAGAAACAAACACAACAAACAATAATTTCAGTGAAATTCAACTCCAATTCAAACAGAGCTGCCTCATGAGATAAAGACGTGAAATATTATTCGAACAGGGAATAGATCAGGCAGTCTGCTGTTAATGTACATGCACTGTCACACACAGTCACGACACAAGTCCCTCTACAGTAGGGTGACACACACACACACACACTCTACACAGGTCTGTACTGTAGGGGCCAACACACACATATGCGGTAGTATTTTATCTCAGCAACCGCAGTACACATCTTCCCCTTTCATAAAGGCAAATGATAATGGGAGACAATTTATCTAAATGTACATCAAATGTGAAGATTATAACTACTCTACATGAGACTGTAGCGCTATGATACTTTTCCCAAACTCATACTGCATGATAAGTCATACCACAGATACTAAGTTTCAAGCAGGCTGTTGCTTTGCACATTTCAAATGAATTCAAATTCATTCTTTAAATCAAGACTGATAAACACTGAGGGCCTGATTTACTAACAGGATTGCGCCCATTTCAGGCATAAAATAGCGGGTGTAAACCAGTGGTGGTCCGTCAGGGCCTTCAAGGCCTTCTCTGCTGGCCTAAACATCATCAGAAAATAAATGTAATAAAATACATTTAATTTTAATATTTTCTTTTCATAAATATGTATTAAATTATTCCCCATAGTCCATTATCTTCATTTCATAGCTTCCAGCGTTGTAAATTTATGTTAGAGCTTTCATCCAATCATATTTCAGCTATCATGTGTTGCCACGCTCCAAGAAATATTTCCCGAGAACAGAAATAAATGCGACTTTGGGTATCTGATAAAGCGCAATACAAAATAAAGATATTATTAGAAATCTTCCCTGAGGCCTTCAGAATTCACATTGAAGGCCCGTGTACATCTGATTGGTTATCACAACTGGCTGTTTCAGTTCATTTAAGTTGAATGAACTGAAACAGACAGTTGTGACAACCAATCAGATTTCGAGTTGGCGACATTGGGCCTTCTAGAAGGCCCGGAAGATTTCTTTCCTCGCGTTGAACGTGACACGTAAACGTCCTTTGATTGGATACTGAGGCAGACCGGTGCAGTGCTTCAGTGCTCAGTTTAGCTGGCTAACGCGAAAACGACGTACATCGGTTTCAATGCTTATTATGCTAGTTGTTTCAATTGGTAAGACTAAATATAATTACATTAACCAACTCAAATAAACTAGTTTACACCAACTTGATAATTCCAGTTTTTGATACAATTACAAGGCCATTTTCAAGACGGAACTTTAAAGAAAAATTGGATATCATGAGGATGGGAAGTTTAATGAAACTGCTTTGCAGATGGGACAATGCGATGTTTAGTGGACAAACTTGTTAAAGCTCACATAGGCTACTTTCGGTGGACTTAATAAAACTTTGTAGACTAATCCCTGAAAATCGCCTTTTATTTTTAAGTTGTGACAGTAATATCCAAGCGATCATATAACTGAGAGTTTACTACTCTTAATGTATTGTTAATACGGGTGTATTGATTTTAAATGCTCCGGAAATATTAATAAAGTCTGTTGTACTCGACTATGTTAAGGTGATGCAATGCTCACTTATACTGCCTTTCTGTATAAATATAATGGTTCGAGAGCCATGGCGTCGTAATGATGGTATTAGGCGGTGGATTCACTCAGTTTAACATCGTGTAGGACATCGCTGAAGGCCTAGTCGTGAAATGCACGGACCGCCACTGGTGTAAACATAAAACAGTATTTACAAAGGAGGCGCATTTGAGTAGAAGCGCATATTACCACTGGTGGGAGGGTATAAGGAAAAGAGGGGTGTGTGCCGCAAAAAAGTGGCAGTAGAGGTGTTAAGTGCGCCTAATTATGTATTCCGTGGTATTTACTAAAACTGCCTGGCGAGAGTGCGTGTCTAATTTGCGGGATAATTATCCGCCTCATAAAAGCACGTCTTAACCAGGAAGCGCATTTCCATTGAGTCTGAAAACGTGGTTATGGCAGCAGTTATTAGAGCAAGGCAAAGACACAGACAAAGACAACGCGCAGAAAGAATTTTTTCAACTCGTATAACACTTTTTAAGTTAAGGCGAGACACGGCAGGCAAAAACATTATTTTTTCAGCAGTGGTCAATTTTGAGATTTTGAGCTAGTTCACTCCCTAAACATGTAATCTTTCATACTAACATAAAGAAAATATCCTTATTATACATTAATGTGTATATTTATTCACATTTTGTCTGTTCGCGGCGTCAGCATCCTATGGTTTCCTGGAAAGTTAGCATTCTAAAATAACGTGCAGTACATCGGCTTTCTGATGCCTAACATGTTTGGTATGGTTGGAAAGCTAAGTTTCTCCCACAGAACGCTATGTACTCCAAATAAGGACATTTCCTTTCCAGCAGTAACCAATGATGTTAGCAAAAACGGGGCTTTAAAACTAAAGACGCAATTTCATTGGTTTGCGGTGGTTTCTGATAACGTGATTCGTTCAGACGCATCACGAGGTATGGCTTGATACTTCCTGGAATCTTTAAATGCGATTTTCTCAAAATGAGTTTTTTGTCATACTCCAAGGAAAAAATCTCCACTTCAGTTCAACCAATATATACCAAACTTTCCAGTCTTTTCCTTGGTGCGTCTCTTTATGTCTTGCCTCCTTTTTTTAACCTCCTCCACTTCCCGGCGTGTAGATGACAATTCATTGATTGTTGATGTTATTATTTGCCAGATGGCATTTTTTTTGAAAGGCAGTGTATTCCTTCCTTGTAAAAGGTTTATGTTTGCTGATACTTCGCAAACCAATACCTCTATCTCCTCTTCGCTGAACTTCTGTTTTCTCTTTCTTGAATCACCCATGGTGGCATTAACATGCAGGCGATTTCTCCCGTCTTTTACAGTATTTCTCTGTTCCTAAAACACATTTTTTCAAAGCATGCCTCGGTTTCTCTTAGCTCTAAACACAAATCCCAAAACCACTCACACAAAATGCAAAACCCTTTATATCTCTTGCAAAATGACACTTTGGTTTCAAAACACTATTATATCACCTCAAAAGGGCATTTTGTTTTCAAACAACAAACACAGACCATTATTTGAGTAGACATTCTAAGCATTGATTGAACACTGATGTGCTCAATGGAAAACACTACTATGAAATGGGAAAACACTAGTATGAAGGCCTTATCAGGAGTATTATGCCTTTTCATCTCCAGTGTTACTGTACGCTTTCTTCTGTTGTAAAATATTGTAACTGTATAATGTTTTAACTCAAAAATGAAAGAAAAATGTAAAATAATAAAAGGACAAAAAAACTAGACTGCATCCTGTTCTTGCTCAAGACAATATCGACAATTGTTGTGTTGTGAAACATCTGAAAATACAGTTTGATTTGAACATTTGATTGGATTACAATACAGTACAGTAATGTTTCTGTGCTGATGGGACGTAATCAGTTGTGGAAACGTATATGACTTACTTGCACATAGTCATATCATACTGTAATTGTTTGACTCTATCAAAGTTTCTGTCAAAAGGCACCCTGTACACCTGCTTCATTCTCGAGATGTTCTGCCTTAGAACATGGTCCACTGTGGCTAGGCTCTTTGTATTGATGTTTAGGAATATGTCTTGGTCATCAATGGTTGCACTTTGTATTTGTTTACGTATACTGTAATTTTACAAATACAGTACAATGTAAAATATTCTACAGATACAAATACAAGAATACTATGCTCCTGATACAGTAAGGCATTCAAACTAGTGTTTTACTGTCATAGTAGTGTTTCTTACCCATTCTCTCTTCTGAATGTCCGGAGAATCGGTGCAACTGAGAAGCGGCTTATGTTTGGTTGAACCCTCTGGCCAGCCTTGCCAGCCTCCTGCATGGTCAAACCCATATTGACCACATGGTTGAACACATTGGCCTGAATCTCATCAGAGATACAGTAATGGCTCTCCGTCTTGCTCTTCCTCTTCATCATTTTCCTCCTCCTCCTCCTCCTCTTACTCTCACTCCTCTGCCCCTCTAATCACCACTCACTTCAATGTTGCCATAAATTGTTCTCCAAAATAGGAGCTAAAGTTTTGATTTCAAATTGCACAACAGCTTTGGAAATGGAAGTTTTGTCATTTGATTAGCAGTGTTTTCTGTTTGAACACAAGGAGGTTTTGGCATTGATGAAGCATGCAAAGTAGAGAGGATGGTATTTAGTGTTTTGAAGAAAATGTGGTTAACAATTGAAAACTGTGTCTAAAGCAGAGAATTGTGTGTTGTGGTTTGAAGAAAGTGCGGTTAACAATTGAAATCTGTGTTTAAAGCAGAGAATTGTGCTTAAAGTTTAGCAGAATTGGTTTAGGGAGTTGGCACTTGGGTTTAGTGTTCAGAGGAACCGAGGCATGTTTTGAAAAAATGTGTTTTAGGAACAGAGAAATACTGTAATGGAGAGCTAATTACAGTATTTCTCTGTTCCTAAAACACATTTTTTCAAAGCATGCCTCGGTTTCTCTTAGCCTGGTGACACCAGCCTACGTATTTCCGCCTGAATTGATTTCAAGCTCATACTCAATCTGGCCCAACCCCATTGACAATCGTCTCCAGAACTCAAAATTTTGCAGGACCAATCAGCGAACAGTTCAGAGCTGTGACGCAAAACTCGCCTTGGAGGAAAAGACACGAAAAGCTATCGGAAAAGTTGTCTCAACTCTCGGGGAAGATCAGAAAATTAAAAGGAGAACAAGAGTATTTTCTTGTACGTTTTATGATTGGAAAGGACGTCGTAGCTCTTCTCCCAACTGGCTTTCGGAAGAGTTTAATCTACCGAATGCTTACTAAACGTTGCTGATTGGTTAAGGGAACTCCAATGATTTTAAACGTCAAGATAAGCACCCGCTCATCTCGGAAACCAAAATGCATTGGGTTGGCCCAGACTGAAAGACGGAATGAAATGGAGTCACAGGCTGGTAATGGGCAGGCTAGGTTTCTCTTAGCTCTAAACACAAATCCCAAAACCACTCACACAAAATGCAAAACCCTTTATATCTCTTGCAAAATGACACTTTGGTTTCAAAACACTATTATATCACCTCAAAAGGGCATTTTGTTTTCAAACAACAAACACAGACCATTATTTGAGTAGACATTCTAAGCATTGATTGAACACTGATGTGCTCAATGGAAAACACTACTATGAAATGGGAAAACACTAGTATGAAGGCCTTATCAGGAGTATTATGCCTTTTCATCTCCAGTGTTACTGTACGCTTTCTCCTGTTGTAAAATATTGTAACTGTATAATGTTTTTACTCAAAAATGAAAGAAAAATGTAAAATAATAAAAGGACAAAAAAACTAGACTGCATCCTGTTCTTGCTCAAGACAATATCGACAATTGTTGTGTTGTGAAACATCTGAAAATACAGTTTGATTTGAACATTTGATTGGATTACAATACAGTACAGTAATGTTTCTGTGCTGATAGGACGTAATCAGTTGTGGAAACGTATATGACTTACTTGCACATAGTCATATCATACTGTAATTGTTTGACTCTATCAGAGTTTCTGTCAAAAGGCACCCTGTACACCTGCTTCATTCTCGAGATGTTCTGCCTTAGAACATGGTCCACTGTGGCTAGGCTCTTTGTATTGATGTTTACGAATATGTCTTGGTCATCAATGGTTGCACTTTGTATTTGTTTACGTATACTGTAATTTTACAAATACAGTACAATGTAAAATATTCTACAGTAAAATACAAGAATACTATGCTCCTGATACAGTAAGGCATTCAAACTAGTGTTTTACTGTCATAGTAGTGTTTCTTACCCATTCTCTCTTCTGAATGTCCGGAGAATCGGTGCAACTGAGAAGTGGCTTATGTTTGGTTCAACCCTCTGGCCAGCCTTGCCAGCCTCCTGCATGGTCAAACCCATGTTGACCACATGGTTGAACACATTGGCCTGAATATCATCAGAGATACAGTAATGGCTCTCCGTCTTGCTCTTCCTCTTCATCATTTTCCTCCTCCTCCTCCTCTTACTCTCACTACTCTGCCCCTCTGATCACCACTCACTTCAATGTTGCCATAAATTGTTCTCTAAACTAGGATCTAAAGTTTTGATTTCAAATTGCACAACAGCTTTGGAAATGGAAGTTTTGTCATTTGATTAGCAGTGTTTTCTGTTTGAACACAATGAGGTTTTGGCATTGATGAAGCATGCAAAGTAGAGAGGATGGTGTTTAGTGTTTTGAAGAAAATGTGGTTAACAATTGAAAACTGTGTCTAAAGCAGAGAATTGTGTGTTGTGGTTTGAAGAAAGTGCGGTTAACAATTGAAATCTGTGTTTAAAGCAGAGAATTGTGCTTAAAGTTTAGCAGAATTGGTTTAGGGAGTTGGCACTTGGGTTTAGTGTTCAGAGAAACCGAGGCATGTTTTGAAAAAATGTGTTTTAGGAACAGAGAAATACTGTAACACTAAAGGGCAGAGTAAGGCACTGATTGTCCAATGCGGGTCTGGAAAATGCGGAAAAACACAGTGCGCTAATTAGCACTTTGGCAAAGGCGCAGATTAAGCTGCGGTCGCAATGTTAGTAAATCAGGCCCTGAGACTCTTTTGCAACGTTGAAAATAACCAGAGACTCTAGTGTGTATTCAGATTCACTGAATGCTTTTTATAGTTACATTTAGTTTAAAATCCAGTTCCCTTTGTTGATAAAGAATCATTTGCTATTCATTTAGGGAGATATGGAGATGGTGACAGTCCAGTGTATCATAATTGCAAGCACACAACACATGACACTATTATTACAGTTTTTTACAATTGCTAAAACACTAAAACCCACTGGCTGAACAGTTCTCAGTTGCCTGAACTCATGAAGCTAATTTTGCAGTCTGTTGTCAATACATTCAACTATTTCTCATGGTAAAACACAATTTGCAGGTCTCACTTAGACTTTTCAGCAAAACTCTAAACACATTCTCAGTCTTAAAACACATTCTTCACTCTAATTCACATGTTATCCATACTGGTAAACACAAGTGGCAACAATCAAATACAAATAGAGAACAAATGTCATTGATTGAACACAACCACTCAAAATTGATTTAACTTGTATCAAATGATGTGATACAACCAATATGAGCCAGTTTAGGGAGCAAACAAGGTTGTTGAAGGTGGGAAGGAGAAAGTCTGAGAATGAATAGAAGAAACAATGTGAGGGGAGGAGGACAAATAAAGACCACGTTGACTCCTTTGATTTGTGTTCCTTTTACTGTGGTAGTGTATATTGTAGTAGGCCTACAGTGCATTGTAGGCTGTATAAGGACAATACGTAAACAAGTTGTATGGCCCTGAACATTGTGCTTTCTATTTGGCACAGTAACAGTACTGATTGCTCAATAGATTTTGACTGGTTGCAGGTTCATATGAACCAAGAACAAGAGTGAGTTGTGGGAAGTGAGATGCAGGGTACAGTACTACAGTATAGGGGTACAAGAAGAAGAAAGAACCAACACAAATTAGAGCAAAGCAAAGTAGTAATTTCTGATACATTTGTATAGCTACTATGAGAGAACATGTTTTCATTCATCAAAAGTCAATGATAGATAAATATGAAATTACAGTTTTTCTCCGTTGCTAAAACTCAATTTTTTTAAAGCATGCCTCGGTTTCTCTGAACACTAAACCCAAGTGCCAACTCCCTGAACCAATTCTGCTAAACTATAAGCACAATTCTCTGCTTTAGACACAGATTTCAATTGTTAGCCGCACTTTCTTCAAAACACAACACACAATTCTCTGCTTTAGACACAGATTTAATTTGTTAACCACACTTTCTACAAAATACTGAACACCATCCTCTCTACTTTGCACAGTTTACCAATGCCAAAACCTCCTTGCTTTCAGACAGAACACACTGCTATTCAAATGACAAAACTTCCATTTCCAAAGCTGTTGTGCAATTTGAAATCAAAACTTTAGCTCCTAGTTTGGAGAACAATTTTTGGCAACATTGAAGTGAGAGGCAGAGAGATCAGAGAGGCAGAGGAGTGAAAGTAAGAGGAGGAGCAGGAGGAAAATGATGAAGAGGAAGAGCAAGATGGAGAGCCATTACTGTATCTCTGATGAGATTCAGGCCAATGTGTTCAACCATGTGGTCAACATGGTTTTGACCATGCAGGAGGCTGGCAAGGCTGGCCAGAGGGTTGAACCAAACATAAGCCGCTTCTCAGTTGCACCGATTCTCCAGACATTCAGAAGAGAGAATGGGTAAGTAACACTACTATGACAGTAAAACACTAGTTTGAATACCTTATCAGGAGCATAGTATTCTTGTATTTAGAGTATTTTACATTGTAATGTATTTGTAAAATTATAAACAAATACAAAGTGCAACCATTGATGACCAAGACATATTCCTAAACATCAATACAGTGAGCCTAGCCACAGTGGACCATGTTCTAAGGCAGAACACTTCGGGAATGAAGCAGGTGTACAGGGTGCCGTTTGACAGAAACTCTGATAGAGTCAAACAATTACAGTATGATATGACTATGTGCAAGTAAGTCATATACGTTTCCACAACTGATTACGTCCTATCAGCACTGAAACATTACTGCACTGTATTGAAATCCAATCAAATGTTACTTTATTTTCAGATGTTTCACAACACAACAATTGTCAATATTGTCTTGAGCAAGAACAGGATGCAGTCTAGTTTTTATGTCCTTTTTTTATTTTACATTTTTCTTTCTTTTCTTGTTGACTGTATCAATATCCTATTGTTTGTTCTGTGTAAATCTACACATTCGGTTGTGTTTGTAAAGGCTACAGCACTTTTGAAAAAAAAAAAAAATCTTTACTGTAAGTCGTTACTGTTTGTGAGTTGTTTTATATTTGAGTTAAAACATTATACAGTAACAATATTTTACAACAGGAGAAAGCTTACAGTAACACTGGAGATGGAAAGGCATAATACTCCTGATAAGGCCTTCATACTAGTGTTTTCCCATTTCATAGTGGTGTTTTCCATTGAGCACATCAGTGTTCAATCAATGCCTAGAATGTCTACTCAAATAATGGTCTGTGTTTGTTGTTTGAAATCAAAAAGCCCTTTTGAGGTGACATAATAGTGTTTTGAAACCAAAGTGGCATTTTGCAGGAGATATAAAGGGTTTTGCATTTTGTGTGAGTGGTTTTGTGTTTTGTGTTTAGAGATAAGAGAAACCGAGGCATGCTTTGAAAAAATGTGTTTTAGGAACAGAGAAAAACTGTAGTTTGAGGTAAAAAAAAATTTTTACTTCTCCCTGAGGACTATATGATTTGAACAGTGTGTTTTACATTTTTTGGTGTATTGTTTACTGACTGCTTGAAAGTGTATATCATTTTGAACACTTTGTTATATTATGCTATGATTTGATAGCAGTGTTTGATTTTTAGCACAGTTAAAACTGTTTTGAGGTGAAAGTTTAATTTTGCAAGAGGATTCAGAGGTTTTGTAAATAGTGCTTGAAGATGAGGTTTAGTGTTTAGAGTTTAGAGAAAATGAGTGACTGTTTCAAGAATGTGTTTTAGCAATTGTAAAAAACTGTAACATGTGTATGTGTGTGAGAGAGAGAGAGAGAGTGAGAGAGAGAGATAGAGAGAGAGAGAGAGAGAGAGAGAGAGTGAGAGAGAGAGATAGAGAGAGAGAGAGAGTGAGAGAGAGAGATAGAGAGAGAGAGAGAGAGTGTTTCAGTAACTCTGTGTGACCGTGTTAGATTCTTGTGTTTTATGTGCTGATCTGAACTGTACGTTACCATCCATACCGGGCACTCCTTAGGGAATATGGAGGCCCCAAATTCCTGTAAGGTTAATAGGTTACCATAAGTGTACCACACCCAGTGTTGGGGGTAACGAGTTACAAAGTAACGGACGTTAGTAACGTCATTACTATTATTGGTAACGGAGTACAATAACGCATTACTCTCAAAATATTGGTAACGTCACTACTTTACTAGACCTCAGTAACGAGCCAAGCCATTTTTTGCCAGTCCGAAAAGTTCTCTTTTAGTGGCGCGTGCATGCTTCCTGCCTGTGTGCTTGTTTTGGCATCGTTGCCACAGAGACCAATTTGAGTGATTTGAGTGACGTATCTGCTGGTGCGGAGAAGGAGGGAAGCGGGGAAATGGATGAGACGGAGACAGGAGGGTTCAGCCAGTAGCGATATTCTTATTACTTTAACTTTGTTGCTCGAAAGGACAAAAATCTGCGTGTTAAATGCACTATGTGTCCAATTGAACAACATAAACACTCATACAGATACATTAACAAGGATAGCAAAACCGATAAGCATAGAATCAGAATGGCAGAAAGGCAGGACGTCAGATCACAGTGACAGGCTGTTTTTTCTCATTAAATGTGAAGGTTGAGATATTCATAACATTTAATTCAGTCTTTCTGGTGGTCCTTTTGTAATACCAACTGACACTGCGTTGTGGATAAGTAAAGCCTATGTACTGTTCTCACTACGTGTTTAGCATTACATCGCATACGTTTTTTGGATAACAGCTGTTGCCATTTCCACGAGACGAACATTTGAATGATGTCAAAGTAAAAGTCCAATACTATACTGTGTTCGTTTCAATAACAACAATACAAGCAATATACATTTGCAGACCTGAATAAGCAGAGGGCAGAACAGCCAAGGGTGCCAATAATTGTGGAGGGCACTGTATTTGGAAATTTATGTTGAGTGACTTTGAGTATGAGCTTTTCTCTTAACCCACTACAGTGATTCCTACAACAAGCTGGTTTTGTTCTCAGGAGTATGCCCCCATTTGGTTAAGTGGGGTCTCATGTTTCCAAAAGCCTGTTTTTGGCCTATTTTGAATGTGCTACTGCTGATTGACCCACCTGAATGTCCCCACCATACATGGCCACTTGTATCCTGTTTGTGGATTTTTAAGTGAGGCATATTTCTTTGGTCAGACAGTGAGGACAGGGTTAATGTCCGTTCAAGTGGATGGCTGAGTTTTATATGCCCTATTGTTTTACATGTTTACAATTGCAATACACTATGAAAGGCTAAGAGATGCCCTTTATAGAAAATTGAAAATAAAGTGATGAAAAGGCCATGATGTTTGCCCAGCTTTGCGGTAAATTTGGACATTTGCTTAAAAAAATGGAAAGTAAAGTAACTAGTAGTGAAGTTACTTTTCAAATGCAGTAACTAGTAAAGTAATCTAGTTACAATTTTCGGAAGTAACTAGTAACTTGTAACTAGTTACTTTTTCTGAGTAACTACCCCAACACTGACCACACCATATGGTCCTCACTGAGAAACAGCTCCAGTTGTTGATAAGATGTCTGCTAAGGCCTATCTCTGTACCCGCTCCGAGCATTACTCGGAGGCGGCCATTCTATCAGGTCCCTGAGCCCAAGGGCAAGGGCATCGATGCGCTCATGAGACTGTTTACGTGTTCATATGTGTGTGTGTGTGATACTTTGGTAGAGATGTCATACATTCTGTTTGAGTTACGTATTTCCGCCGGTTCAAAGGGTGTGCCATACAGCACTTCCCTGAACAACACCATGGCAGAACCATCATCAGGAGCACGAGAGCAGCATCCACGCCTGAAGACGTCTCGGAGATCCATCCACGCAGCTACGTGCTCCCGACGACTCTTAGGCTCTGCTCCACACTGAGAACTTAGGTTTAGTGATGTACTTAGAGATCTGTACCTATTGCAATAAACCTTATTTGACTCTGATCCGAACTGCTTCAAGCTGCCTTGATTGAGACTCCAACCTACAACTACACCACTTCTTATAATTAAGTGTAGTAGCCTAAATATAGAAAATAATCTTACAACAGACAGACAATAATGTTTGCATAGACACACTTGCAGACACACTCACACACAAACATACAAACTGCCAGACTTACTCCAGTTCCTCCAGTCTGCAGTTTGGATGCTCCAGACCAGTAGAAAGCAGCTCCACTCCTGAATCTTCCACATTATTGTAACTTAGGTCCAGCTGTCTCAGACTGGAAGAGTTTGAGCTGAGAGCTGAAGATAAAGCTGCACAGCTCTTCTCTGTGAGGTTACATTGACTCAGGCTGTATAAACACACACATTAAAATGAAGGCATATAGATGAGAATCACAGCAAAAAAATGACAGACAACACAATTTCAGAATAAACACAATACAACTAAGACTAAAACTCTCCCTATTTCATCTATCCATCCAACCATCCATCTATCTCTCAAACGATCTAGTATCACACACACACACACACACACACACACACACACACACACACACACACACACACACACACACACACACACTCACACGCACACAGCACTGATGATCTCCAGGAATGATCTGCTGTGCTCTCATCTGCAGCCATAAAGCATTAGATTGTGTGTGTGTGAAAGAGAGCGAGAGAGAGAGAGAGAGAGAGATAGAGCAAGAGCAACATATTGTGTCTGTGTGAAAGATATAGAAATGGGTGTTTGTCTGTGTCACAGAGACACTGATGCGCTCTTCATCGCAACTATAACTAAAACTCTCCCTAATACATCCATCCATCAATCTGGTATACATCAGCTAGACAGTAGAGATCACTTAGAATACCAAAACACACACAGGAACACACAGCACTGATGATCTCCAGGAATTCTCTGCTGTCTATTTCACCGTCAGCCATAAGCATTTGATTGTGTGTGTGTGTGTGTGAGAGAGAGAGTGTTTCAGTGACTCTGTGTGACAGACAGACAATAATGTGTGCACGCACATATACAGACCCACTCACACACGCACATACGAACTGGCAGACTTACTCCAGTACCTCCAGTCTACAGTTTGGATGCTCCAGACCAGTAGAAAGCAGCTCCACTCCTGAATCTCCCACAGTATTCTCTCTCAGGTGCAGCTGTCTCAGACTGGAAGAGTTTGAGCTGAGAGCTGAAGATAAAGCTGCACAGCTCTTCTCTGTGAGGTTACAATAACTCAGGCTGTATAAACACACACATTAAAATGAAGGCATATAGATGAGAATCACAGCAATGAAAAGACAGACAACACAGTTTCAGAATACACAAAATAAAACTTAGACTAAAACTCTCCCTCTTTCATCCATATTTCCCAACCATCCATCTATCCCTCTTACTATCTACTATACAACACCTAGACAGTCAAGATAAATTGGAATGCCAACACATACACACACACATAGCATTGATGATCTCCCGGAATTCTCTAATGTGCTCTCACCTGCAGCCATTAAGCATTAGACTGTGTGTGTGTGTGTGTGAGAGAGAGAGAGAGAGAGAGAGATTGAAAGCAAGAGCGTATCAGTGTGTCTGTGTGAAAGACAGAGAAATGTGTGTTTGTCTGTGTCACACAGAGACACTGATACACTCTCACTCACAACTTAGACTAAAACTCTCCCCCATTCATCCATCCATCAATCTAGTATACTGTACATCAGCTAGACAGTAGAGATCATTTACAATACCAACACACACACACACAGGCACACAATTAAATGCTTATGGCTGCAAGTGGAAGAGCACAGCTGAAAATTCCTGGAGTTCCTCAGTGCTGTGTGTGTGAGTGAGAGTGAGAGTGAGAGTGAGAGTGAGAGTGAGAGTGAGAGTGAGAGTGAGAGTGAGAGTGAGAGTGAGAGTGAGAGTGAGAGTGAGAGAGAGAGAGAGATAGAGATAGAGATAGAGAAAGAGTGTCAGTGACTCTGTGTGACAGATAGACAAAAATGTGTGCACGCACATACAGCCGCGGAAAAAATTAAGAGACCACTTCAAAATTATCAGTTTCTCTGGTTGTACTATTTATTGGTATGTGTTAAAGTAAAATGTACATTTTAGTTTTACTCTATAACCTACTGGCAACATTCCTACCAAATTTCAAATAAAAATATTGTCATTTAGATCATTTATTTGCAGAAAAATGACAATTGGTCAAAATAGCAAAATTGATGCAGTGTCTTCAGATCTCGAATAATGCAAAGAAAACAAGCTCATATTCATTTTTAAACTACACAATACTAATGCTTACACTTAGGAAGAGTTCAGAAATCAATATTTGGTGGAATAACCTTGATTTAAAATCACAACTTTCATGTGTCTTGGCATGCTCTCCACCAGTCTTTCACATTGCCGTTGGGTGACTTTATGCTACTCCTGGCGCAAGAATTCAAGCAGCTCGGCTTCTTTTCATGGCTTGTGACCATCCATCTTCCTCTTGATCACATTTCAGAGGTTTTTAATGGGATTCAGGTCTCGAAATTGGGCTGGCCATGACAGGGTCCTGATCTGGTGGTACTCCATCCACACCTTTACTGGCCTGGCTGTGTGGCATGGAGCATTGCCCTGCTGGAAAAAACACTTCTCAGAGTTGGGGAACATTGTCAGAGCAAAAGGAAGCAAGTTTTTCTTCCGGGACAACGTTGTACTTTGCCTGGCTGAGGTTTGTAAAAGACCATAAGGATTGAAAAAGCGGACTGGAGGTTCTTCTAAGTTCGTCTTCTCTGATGAGTCCGATTTCACAGTAGGTGCAAGACTCTCTGGCTTGTAGGCCTCTCCAGGTCTCCGTCTAACCATCAGACGACCATGTGTTGGGCAAAGCTGAAAATTGGACTCATCAGAGAAGACGAACTAGAAGACCCTCCAGTCCGCTTTTTTCAATCCTTATGGTCTTTTACAAACCTCAGCCAGGCAAAGTACAGCGTTGTCCCGGAAGAAAAACTTGCTTCCTTTAGCTCTGACAATGTTCCCCAACTCTGAGAAATGTTTTTTCCAGCAGGGCAATGCTCCATGCCACACAGCCAGGCCAGTAAAGGTGTGGATGGAGTACCACCAGATCAGGACCCTGTCATGGCCAGCCCAATTTCGAGACCTGAATCCCATAAAAAACCTCTGAAATGTGATCAAGAGGAAGATGGATGGTCCCAAGCCATGAAAAGAAGCCGAGCTGCTTGAATTCTTGCGCCAGGAGTAGCATAAAGTCACCCAACGGCGATGTGAAAGACTGGTGGAGAGCATGCCAAGACACATGAAAGTTGTGATTTTAAATCAAGGTTTTTCCACCAAATATTGATTTCTGAACTCTTCCTAAGTGTAAGCATTAGTATTGTGTAGTTTAAAAATGAATATGAGCTTGTTTTCTTTGCATTATTCGAGATCTGAAGACACTGCATCTTTTTTGCTATTTTGACCAATTGTCATTTTTCTGCAAATAAATGATCTAAATGACAATATTTTTATTTGAAATTTGGTAGGAATGTTGCCAGTAGGTTATAGAATAAAACAAAAATGTACATTTTACTTTAACACATACCAATAAATAGTAAAACCAGAGAAACTGATAATTTTGAAGTGGTCTCTTAATTTTTTCCGCGGCTGTATACACAGACATACACACACAAACAGGCAGACTTACTCCAGTTTCTCCAGTCTACAGTTTGGATGCTCCAGACCAGTAGAAAGCAGCTCCACTCCTGAATCTCCCACAGTATTGTAATTCAGTTGCAGCTGTTTCAGACTGGAAGAGTTTGAACTGAGAGCTGAAGATAAAGCTGCACAGCTCTTCTCTGTGAGGTTACATTGACTCAGCCTGTAGAAACACACATATTAAAATGAAGGCTTAAAGATGAGAATCACAGCAATAAGAAAGACAGAAAACACAGTTTCAGAATACACACAATACAACTAAGACTAATACTCTCCCTCTTTCATCTATCCATCCAACCCTCCATCTATCCCTCTTACGATCTAGCAGGGACGTGCAGTCATAGGAGGCAGGGGAGGCAGAGCCTCACCTGTCATTTTGAAAAGTAAAAAAAAAAATATATTAAAAAAATATATATATATTTTTTATAATAATCATATATATTTATGTATTATAAAATAAATATTCATATTTCTCTAGTTATCTGTGTTACGAGTGTCATTTCTGCATGATTCCGATCATTTCGAGCATTTTTATTATCAAAATCGCTGAATTTGAGCATTTCCGGTTACCAGTGATCAGCCAATGAACATTGGACGTGCGGTCAAGGGAGGCAGATGCATTGCAGTCTATGGGCAGGGTAGGCAGTGCCTCCCCTAGGATTGCGAAATCACTCCAAACTGGGTTTTACGCATGCGTGCGCAAGCGTAGAACCTTTTGAGTTGAGCTGAAAACGCATTGAAAAATATTGCAAGGGAGGCACGCACTACCACGGATTCAAGAAGGGTGGCGAGCGAGAGGGCACTTGTTGGGTATATAATTTGACGTTGGATTTTCTTCTTCACTTCTCTACTTGAGTTTGACAGCGAAAATGGAAGATTGCATTGCTAACCTGAAGCTGTTCTCAAAACTGAACTTTCAGTCCAAACAAGACTGGAGGCATGTTGAATTAACTAAGAACGTTTAAGTATTTTAAGTTAACACAGTAGTATTACACATTTGCATTGGAGTATTTCACGTTTCCCAACGGGACTACATATTCATGCGCAACACGAACCTAAAGAAGCTAAAGGCTGTTGATGCAGGAAAGTTGCCTTGAAGTTGTGAGCAGACTAGGTAGGTGCTAATCCTGAGCTAAACTAGCCACTGACTGCATTCACTCAAGAAGAGGACAACGGATTTCCACTGATCTATACTGATAATCGTGAGTGGATTAATTTTGTTTCACCTCAAACTGACGGTTATGAGCTCCAACGAAAGTGCACCAACTTTAAATTATACTGGCCAGTAGAACATTTTGGTATTGTGTGCTATGTATGCGGTGTTTAACTGTTTACATGTTAATATGTTGTTTGAATAAATATGGAATTGTTTTTTCGAAGCTGTCCGAGTTGGTTAAATGGTCATTTAAATTAGCATCCCACCACCGTAGTTATATTTTCTCCAGACAAAATGAAATGAGCCATATCATTGGTGGGAGGGCTACATACACTAGCTTTCAACTATTAATATCTTATTAATAACTCATCATAATACAATAAAAAAACAATCGTTTGAAAATAATGGTATTAGACAATAAAACAACGTTTTTTCAGTTCTGATCAGATGACAATTTTAAAACCATAGACATATATACATGTATATATTATATATATAGTTTAAACTAGAGCTCAAAATGACGTAATCACTTCCGGTTTCTGTGCCTCACCAGCTCCGAACCTCACTGCACGTCCCTGCGATCTAGTATACAATGCCTAGACAGTCAAGATCATTTGGAATACCTATACACACACACAGACACACACACACATACACCCCCACACATAGCATTGATCTCCAGGAATTCTCTAATGTGCTCTCACGTGCAGCCAAAAGGCATTAGATTGTGTGTTTGTGTGTGTGTGTGTATGTGTGTGTGTGTGTGTGTGTGTGTGTGTTTGTGTGTGTGAGTGTGTGTGTGTGTGAGAGAGAGAGAGGTAGAGAGAGAGAGAAAGAGAGAGAGGGAGAGTGATTCAGTATGTCTCTGTGAAAGAAATGTGTGTTTGCCTGTGTCACACAGAGACACTGATATGCTCTAGCTCGCAGCTTACACTAAAACTCTCCCTCATTCATCCATCCATTGATCTAGTATACATCAGCTAGACAGTAGAGATCATTTAGAATACCAACACACACACACACATACACACACACACACACACACACACACACACACACACACACACACACACACACACACACACACAGACACAAACGAAAGAGCACAGCAGACAATTCCTGGAGTACCTCCGTGCAGTTTGTGTGTGTATGTGTGAGAAAGACAAAGAGAGAGAGACAGAGAGAGATTTTCAGTGACTGTGTGACAGACAGACAGACAGACAATACTGTGTGCACGCACACACACACACACACACACACACACACACACACACACACACACACACACACACACACACAGAGACTTACTCCAGTTTCTCCAGTCTGCAGTTTGGATGCTCCAGACCAGAAGAAAGCAGCTCCACTGCTGAATTTCCCAGCAGCTCATTGCCGCTCAGGTGCAGCTGTCTCAAACTGGAAGAGTTTGAGCTGAGAGCTGAAGATAAAGCTGCACAGCTCTTCTCTGTGAGATTACAACCACTCAGCCTGTAGAAACACACACATTAAAATTAAGACATATAGATGAGAATCACAGCAATAAAAAGACAGACAACACACTTTCAGAATACACACAATACAACTAAGACTAAAACTTTCCCTATTTCATCTATCCATCAATACCAAGGCACACACACACACACACACACACACACACACACACACACACACAAACACACAAACACACACACACACACACCCACACACACACCAATAAAGAGACAACACAGTTTCAGAATACATCACCATACAACTAAGACTAAAACTATCCCTCTTTCATCTATCCATCAATACCAAGGCACACACGCACACGCACACACACGCACACCGCGCGCGCACACACACACTCACACACACACACACACACACCAATAAAGAGACAACACAGTTTAATAATACACAGAATACAACTACAAGACTAAAACTCCCTTCTCATCCCTTCTTTTTTCGTGTAATCACACAGCACTGATGATCTGCAGGATTTAGTTTAGCTCTCACCTGCAGCCATAAAGCATTAAATTGTGTCTCTGTGTGTGTGTTTGTGTGAGAAGGAGAGAGAGAGAGAGAGAGCAAGAGCGAATCAGTGTGTCTTGTGTCGAGAAATGTGTGTTTGTCTGTGTCAC
>NC_137918.1:25572915-25605415 GCF_963457725.1 Sprattus sprattus
CAGTGAATTCTATCGGTGCGCGGCTGGATTCAACCGAGGCCAACTTGCTTTTGCAAACCAACAAGGTGGCAGCTCAAGAGTTGGTCATTAAAGCCCTGGATCATAAACTTGAAGAAGCGTTGAACGCAATTGACGACCTTGAAAATCAATCCAGGCGAAGGAATCTCTGATTGCTGCACCTGCCGGAGAAGAGCGAGGCAGGCTACAGCATGGAGGCCTACCTGGCTAAGACCCTCTCCACTCTCCTATCCATTCCACTGAAAGAGCATGACATCGAATTCGCCCATAGGCTTCGTCCATTGGTCGAGAATTCCAGGCCCCGCACGGTGATATTCAAGCTTCACCATCTACAAAAGAAGATCTCCATTATGGAGGCAGTGAAATCCACCCTGTTTGAGCTCAAGGCCCTTCCCGGCGTGAAGCTACGGATTACGGAGGATATGTCGGTGCGTCGGAGGAAACATGGGACCAATACTGGCCGCTGCGTGAGCAGCTCCATGGTAAAAATGTAAAGACCAGAGTCCGGGACCCAGGCACCCTCCTTGTCTGGATTGGCAATGAACAGTTCAAGTTCGGGTGCTTAGAGGCGGCCACGACCGCTCTGAAAGTTAAATTCCCCGACCTGAAATAGACTAGAGCCAGCGCTATTACATGCGCTTTGGGGGTAAGTTGCGAGTAGTACTGCTCCCCCATTATCTTTTGGTTTTTCTGTCCTGCCTATTTCTATTTTTTCCCTTATTCACTTCGTGGACTGGCCATTTGGGACTTCAAGATATTCTAATTGTTTATTGCTGTACGAGTCTGCACATAAAAATATTGCTCAATAAAACAATGTCGATTGCACAGCCTTGTGAAAGTGAGTTGCACGCCAGACGTTTTTTGTTGTTGTTGTTTTGCCTCCTTTTTTGGTTGGTTGGTTTGCTTGATTGTTTTGTCCTGGCTTTGTTTTGTTGAAGGCTATAGGCCTGTATACGGTTCTCTGTATATTGACTAACAGGCCATATTAACTGCTGAAAGTTAGAGTCCAATGTCATTATTTGTTTATTTATTTATCTTCATTCATTCTTTCTCCCCCTTGGAGTTTTCCTATAGGGACCCGCCTTCTAGTGTTAGGTGGGTGGGTTATGATAGGCTTACATGGTTGCATCTGGCAATATCTATGTATTCGTACTGTCTTGTCTTGTGGGAGTGTGTGTGTGTGTGGGGGGGGGGGGGGATTCACTTGCTGCTTCGCTCCGTGTATATGTGTGCGTGTGTGGGTATTATGTGTGTGCACGCGTGTTTGGCTGTGTGTGTGTGTGTGTGTGTGTGTGTGTGTGTCTGGGGGGGGGTATGTATGGGGGGGATACAGGTCTTGCTCTGCCTGCTCTTTTTTCTGTTATTTACAGCTCATACCTTATCTTATGTACCACCACCTGAATGACTAAATTAACCGTGATTTCTTTTAACGCACGTGGCCTTAATTTGCCCCATAAACGCACAAGTTTTCTGGATGTACTAAGAAAAGAGGGAGTGGACATAGCCTTGGTCAGCGAATCCCACTTGCTTCAGAAAGATGTCCATAAGCTGCAAAATAAACATTACGTTGTAAAGGCAAATGCTTCAGCCCTCAATAAAACAAAAGGCGTAGTAATAGTGGTCCGCCGTAACTTTCAGGTCACCAATTTAGGTGTTGGGTGCGACTCAGATGGTAGAATCACTTTTATGAAAGCCATCATAGAAAACAAGAAAATTGCATTTTTATCTATTTACGCGCCTAACAGCTTTGATCCTGATTTTTCAGTACGTCTATCCAATATCATGCATGACCTGTCTGATTATCGATTATTTATTGGGGCAGACTTTAATGCGGTTTGGGACCACTCTGTGGACAGGACGGCTGTAGTAGAGGGCAGTGATCAGAGATCAGCGTCGGTTGCATTGAGGAAATGGGCTCAGGAATTTTCAGTAATAGATATATGGCACGTTACCAATCCCAATAAACAAGACTTTTCGTTTTTTACCGCAAGACATCATTCATTTTCCAGAATACACTTCATTTTTGTATCCAAGGATCTCCTCGAAAAGGTAAGCACGGACATGCTCCCCCTGGCCTTCTCAGATCACAAGGCTGTCATCTGTAGGGCTAACCTTTCCGTATCTCGCGACCGCGCCCCACGCTGGCGCTTCAATACCTCTTTGCTGCGCAATGAGAGCTTTTTGGTGCAACTTGAATCTGGCCTAGCAGAGTTCATATCTTTTAACGTGAATTCAGTAGAGGACACTCGTATCCTATGGGATTCTGTAAAAGGCTATATTAGAAGTAACTGCATATCGTTTTCCTCTAATTTAAACAAAACGCGTCAACGCAGGATTCTTGAGCTGGAGGGTGATCTCGGGCAACTTGAAGGTACTATGCACAACAACGTAACTCCTGACTCAATTATTCAACGTAATAAAATAAAAGAGGAGCTGAATTCCCTATCCCGACAGCACGCTGAATTCCTTATCCATCGTACGCGCCAGCACCATTACTTTGAGGGGGCCCGCCCCAGCCGGTCACTTGCCTTAAGCCTTCGTGCCAGTGAAAACTTTGCGCACATACCCACCATTAAAACACCAGCTGGCGCTCTAGTAACGGACCCCAAATTAAGTAATGAGACATTCCGCTCCTTTTATTCCAACTTGTATAGTTCTGAAGTTCCTCATGACTCTTCTAAATTTGACTTATTTTTCAAGAATTTAAATCTTACTAAATTGCTGCCCCATGAGGTTACGTCTCTGGACAAACCATTCACCCTACTAGAATTGGAGAGGGCTTTACGCAGTCTTAATAAAGGCAAATCGGCGGGTTTTGACGGAATTCCTCCAGAACTATATTTGCAGTGTTGGTCTCAACTTGGCCCTCTATTGCTGAACATGATCAATCATGCCATTTCAAGTGGTTCCTTTTCAAGGGATGTTAACACCGCTACAATCACCTTACTCCATAAAAAAGGGAAAGACCCAAATGAATGTACAAATTATCGTCCTTTATCGCTCTTGAATGCTGACGTTAAACTTTTTGCTAAAGTGCTTGCACTAAGGCTTGAGCCCCTTATGAATAAGCTCATTCACCCTGACCAAACTGGCTTCGTAAAATCTTGCTTATCCTCTGATAATGTTCGCAGACTTTTGCACATTGTCGAAGCTTCAGCTGAGGTCCAAACTCCCTGTGCTGTATTATCTCTAGACGCAGAAAAAGCTTTTGATCGCCTTGAATGGCACTATTTATGGGCTGTCCTTCAGCATATGGGATTTGGTATCCATTTCATCAACATGATCAAAACGCTCTACTCCTCCCCTTCAGCCAGTTGTTTCCAGTGGGCCGCAGCTCTAGACAAGGCTGCGTTCTTTCTCCACTTTTATTCATTTTATCTTTGGAACCTCTGGCCCAGACGGTGCATCAGTCAACCCATACTCCTGTTACTGTCCATGGAACAGATCATTTCATCTCCCTTTATTGTGATGATATTTTGCTTTATCTTGGTGATGCAATTAAATCTACCCCAGATATTTTGTCTATATTTGATAAATTCGGGAGTATCTCTGGCTACAAAATAAACTGGTCTAAGTCGGCCCTCCTTCCTCTAAACAACACTATGAGGCATGCTTCCTTACCAAACATTATTCCAGTAGTTATTTTAAATACCTAGGTCTATCGATTTTTCCTTCGATACAAACTACAGTCTCGGTTAATTATAACTCGACTCTCAGGCAGGTGGAATCCGATTTGGAGCGTTGGTCGTCCATTCCTAATTCATTTCGAGCAAGAGCTTCTATTGTAAAGATGAACATCCTACCGCGAGTCAACTACTGTAGTTCAATGCTTCCCTTAACTCCCCCAGCTGGTCACTGGGATAAACTGCATACATTTGTTTCCAGGTATGTCTGGAAAGGGAAACGCCCACGGATTAAAATGTCCATTTTGCAGAGGCACAAACTCTCTGGTGGCCTTGGACTTCCAAATTTTTGGTCCTCAACCCTTCGTCCTCTTCATACCTGGTTAGATCCAGAGGCTCAGGTAGCCTGGCGTTCATTAGAGGAACATCTAGTGAAACCACACAGGCTTCAGGATGTTATTTACTCAAACATCCCTCTCAAAATGTGTAAATCAAAATTCGGCTCTTTAATCTCACATCTTGTTGCCGTATGGAGAACTGTGGAATCACACTCCAGCACTCACTTTAAATTCCATCCTCACCTTCCTTTATTTAATAATTTCGCCCTTTGCTTGGGTGGTCACCCGATGTCCTTCCCTCAGTGGAGGGATAAAGGGATTAATACCCTTTCCGACATTATGTCAGAAAGATCTTTTCAGGACTTGAAATCGCATTACAACTTACCCGGCACCTCTTTTTTCTTCTACCTACAACTCCGCAGTGCCTTACGGGCATACAGAGTCCCCTGGGGTGAAAACATGGTGCCTCATCCAATTCATAAAATATGTGGTGGTTCATCTACCAAAGGCTTGGTCTCTGCGCTATGCACATTTATGTCTAAACATGCAGAAAAACCTTTGCAAGTGGATAGTCGCTGGAGCCATGATCTCTCAATTGCACCTTCTACAATCAATTGGTCCATAGTCTGGTCAAAGCTTGACCTATCGTCGCGTAATCCCAACCATCAGTATGGGGAGTATGGTTGAGTATTATATGTGTTATGTTGTCTTACTTGTGTTTATGTGTATCTGTTTCTTGTATGAAATATAAAATACAATAAAAAATTGATCACAAAAAAAAAAATATCGTTGATGTAGACAATCACGAATTGATTCAGGTACTCTGGAACACGTCGTCCATGAAGCTTTGGAATACGGAGGGGGCGTTGGCCAAACCAAAACGCCACACGCAGTACTCGTTGTGGCCACTAGGGGTGATGAAGGCCGTCTTCCATTCGTCCCCCTTGCGTATTCAGATGAGGTTGTAGGTGCTGCGAGGATCCAGCTTCGTGAACACCTGAGCCCCCTGCAGCTGCTCCAAAGCGGACTGGAGGATGGGAAGTGGGTAGCGATTCTTGACTGTGATGGAGTTGAGGGCACGGCAGTCTATGCAGGGCCGAAGTCCTCCCTCTTCTTCACGAAGTCCTCCCTGGCCTTCCTCTCCAGAAGAGCGAGAAGGTAAACCCTTCCTCGCGGCACAGACTCACCGGGCAACAGGTCGATGCAGCAATCCTCCGGGCGATGAGGGGGCAGGCGAGATGCCCGCTGGGGACAAAAAACATCAGAGAAGGATGTGTACTGAGGGGGGAGCTGATGACTGACCTGTGTGTTGGTGCTCTCCACCGTGGTGGCATGCAGTGCAAGACGTGCTGGGGTAGTGATGGGCGGATGAACACGAGGTGGCGCAGTGGTGGGTCGTGAGACGACGGTGAGGCAGCGGTGGAAGCACTTGGCGCCCCACTTTGTCACCTCTCCAGTCTCCCAATTCAGCGCGGGCAAATGTATGAGAAGCCTCGGCCTTCCGAGGATGAGGTCGGCCGTTGACGAGAGAACTGACGCAGAACGAGAAATTGGATCTCCTCCTTGTGGAGGAGGCCGATCTTGAGCTGTACCAGAGAGGTGAACTGCCGCACCTGCCGTCTCGTGAGCGGGTGATCTGTGATAGAGTGCAAAGAGAAAGAAGTGGTGCTCGGGATGCGTTGCAGACCTAACCGCTGACATATCGACCCCGAAATGAAGTTGCCAGCGAACCCTGTGTCAATCAGGGCTTGGGCTGTGAGGGAAGTAGAAGGAGAAGTTAGTACTACAGGGGTACGTAACGGGTTTCACACTTGAAACTCTTGCGGATTCAACCTCACCCCGGATCGGGTGGGGCGAGTTGGACACTCCGCCACCACATGCCCCTTACCCCCACAGTACAGGCACAAGCCCTGCGAGTGGCGGCGAACTCGTTCCTCAGGGGAAAATTTAAGTGTGTTAATGTGCATGGGCTCCTCCTCGCCGCTGTCTCTACCCCTGGTGGGCTGCCAGGCGCAAAGAGATGAAGGGAGGGGCCGCTGGTCCTGAACACACTGCTGCTGGCGATTCGACACACAAATGGCGAGCAGGATGAATCGCTCCAAGCCCAAACTTTTGTGTGTATTCCTGGAAAGATATCCTGGAGCCCTGCCGCAGTAGAAGCAGCTGGACCTGGGAAGAGGAATCTCCCTCAGGGACAGCGAACACCTCCCGGAAGTGGTGAATGAATGCATCGTACGAACCCATGGCAGGTCCATCCTGATGCCACACCGGGAGATGATGAAGGCGATACTCGCCCTATCCGACGGATAGCGATGAGCCTCCATCCCGAGGATTAGGGTACACTGGAACAAGAAGCCCGACAGGCGGAGGTAACTCCGGTAAAGGGCGGGGGTCTGACCGCCGACCCAGCCCGTGGGCAGGGACCGGCCTCTGAACTGGCTGAATCCATCCGGCTATCGGTCTGGTATTCTGTCACGGAACACTTGACGAGACCACTGAAGGTTACGTGAATGACTGTTTATTTTGCGAATGGCAATGCAGCACAGATAAACAGGGATGCCGAACGGCTTAACAGGGCGCGTTCGCTCCTCTGTAGTATTCCGGCCCAGGAGGGGCGCAGTCTCGCAGCACTGCTAGAAATAAGGCACGGGTTCACAGGAACACATAATCAAAACAAAGAGCCAAGCTCTGAACGTAAAAGGGCGATCCAACAAAAACCAGGAGGGTAAACAAAACACGAGTCTAACTCGGACACTTCAACTAAACTTCACAACAGCAAAACAGAATGGAGAAAAAGCAAGGCAAGAGCAAGCAGAGACAGAGAATCTTACAGGAATGCAAGACGAGCTGAGACGTGTGATAACCTACGATGTGCGATACCAGACCCCGAGTGTATTGTGAGTGGGGTATAAGAAGGGACTGTGACAGGTGTATGTGATTAGTCCTCGTGAACACTTAATGTGATGCAGGTGAGTGACAGTGCAGGTGTGAGTGATCAATACACCGGTGAGTGTGAGCGAGAGAGCGCTGAGGTGGGCGTGGCTGGTGCAGGTTCGGGCTCTGACGTGACATTACCCCCCCTCCAGGGACCGCTCCTGAGGGCCTCGGACCCCGACGTCGTCGCCGTGGTCTACCTCTAGTCTGGGGTGCTGGGCGGAGTGGGTGGCTGGTGCAGGTCCGTGCTCTGACGTGACAACAACTAAGACTAAAACTCCCTTCTCATCCCTTCTTTTCTCGTGTAATCTTGATGCCTCACTCTCCCACATCCAAAGCATTTCATCATAGTGTATGAAGTTGCAAGTGTCAGAGTACATGAAAATGGCCATATCCATTTACCAAAAAGTGCCATATTCAGTGATCAGAATGTTCCCCGCAAACAGAGGACATCCCCAGGACGTTAACAGGACATTCGCAACGTCCCCAATCGTCCCCAATTGGTCCCCGCTACAACGTTCGCTAGAGGACGTTACTGGAACGTTTTTGACGTTCGTAGCAAGTCTACGTTTGGTCCTTCTGTGACGTTCGCATGAGTCTTAAATCAGACTTTTAGGGAACGTTCTAATTTGGTCTCTCAGCACACGTCCCCAGGACGTCCTTCAAAAACGTCCCCGTTACCTTTACCTGTGGTCCTCTGCGTGACGTTCGCATGAGCCTTAAATCGGACTTTTAGGAAACGTTCTGATTTGGTCTCTCAGCACACGTCCCCAGGACGTCCTTTAAAAACGTCCCCGTTACCTTTACCTGTGGTCCTCTGCGTGACGTTCGCATGAGCCTTAAATCGGACTTTTAGGAAACGTTCTGATTTGGTCTCTCAGCACACGTCCCCAGGATGTCCTTTAAAAACAGCCCTGTTACCTTTACCTGTGGTCCTCTGCGTGACGTTCTCATGAGCCTTAAATCAGACTTTTAGGGAACGTTATGATTTGGTCTCTCAACACACGTCCCCAGGACGTCCTTCAAAAACGTCCACGTAACCATTACCTGTGGTCCTCTGCGGGACGTTCGCACGAGCCTTAAATCGGACTTGCATCCATGCATTTATCTCAAGTCGGTTAGATTACTGAAACGCACTCTATGCTGGTCTAACAAAACAGATGTTAAACAAACTTCAACTTATCCAAAATGCAGCTGCTAGAATAGTCACTAAGACTTCAAAATTCAATCATATCACCCCTGTTCTTAAATCACTTCACTGGCTCCCTGTACAACAAAGAATTGAGTTTAAAATACTCCTTCTTGTCTATAAATCACTAAAAGGCCTTGCCCCACCCTATATTTCCGATTTGATTTCTTTTTATGATCCATTGCGTTGCCTAAGGTCCTCCAATAAATGTCTTCTCACGACCCCAAGAGTAAACACCAATGCTGCACACGGTGCCTTTAGTTACTGTGTCCCAACCCTCTGGAATAGCCTACCTCTGGAGTTAAGGTCATCGCATTCAGTGCTCTCTTTTAAAAAGGGAATTAAAACTTTTTTATTTTCTACAGCCTATTCCTGACTATAGTTTTTTTTTTTAGTTTTTAACACTTCTTTTATTGTTTTTTATCTTATTGTTTTTTTTATTTTTTTTATATTATTTCATGTATAGACATATATATATATATATTTTGCTAAGTGTATTTGTTTGTGTGTTTATTTTAGATAATTGAATGTTTTCTCTGCACAAAGCAAATTGTGCACGGCAGCTCATGTGTGGGATGCTCTGCGCTGCGGGGCCTGGCAGAGTAGCTGGGGGGCGGCGACACCTGGATGAGATAACGTGTTTTGTTGTTGTTGAGCTTCCTCGTGCTCGCGGTTTTGTGTCAAGTAGTCGCAGTGATGTACGTGCCACAGTGATGTGCAGTGAGGTTTGTGGCTTTGTGGCTTTACAAATATATAAACCCAATATCTAAAATCACCATTCAATTGGCAGCCCGACACTGACGATTGTTTTTCATATCAGCATCGAGGAGACTATAACATGAGAGTCATTCCATGCCAAACGTGCCAATTTAAGAAAATCTCCCCACTCGACCATATAAGATTTGGCTGAAAAAATGTAAGGTTGTTCATACACATATTAATTAGGAATAGTCCCAATATAAGCTCTTTACTCCCAATAGTTTTGTCACAAAAAGATGTTTTAGCAACTATGCCATGTGCCATTTTCGAATTGCTATAGCCTACTGTAACTAGAAAACTATTTAAGCTAACTCATTCAAACTTTCTAGGCTTAAATATCATTACTTCTAGGCTTAAATATCATTACTTATCTCCCTCTGGAACGAAATACTGTGTTCTGATTGGCTAATCGGGTGTACAATAAGTTCGTATAGATGCACACCTTGGACGTAGTCCCAGTAGAAAAGTTAAATCGCTGTTCCATATCAATGCTCTTGAATGGTTACCATTGACAACCAACGTAACGTTTTTTTTTTTTTTGAAAAACAGCCTGTTCCAGGCACTACTCTCTCTAACGGGAGCACTACGCTTCAAATCAAGAATTCATCAGGTTATTATGCATATTAAGTTTCCTAAAAATAAAGGAAATTCTAAATAATAATAATAATAATAATAATAATGAAAACATTTTTGGATGTTGTAAAGGGGAGATAAGCGGGATAACGGCCTCCGAGCTGTGCAGTTCTACAAAGATAATGGACTTCGCGGAGCTGCGCGTCATAGAGTTCTTTGCCCCGCAGCGTCCATTATCTTAATAAAACTGCACAGCTCGTCGGCCGTTATCCCTTACTTGAAGAATATGAACTTTCAAGGGTGTGGCTTGGATATATCATAGTATTCGGGGTGCTTGAATTTGCGAAAAAATTGACTCTACGTTCCGTTCATCTTTGACGCCCTGTGGAAAGCTCAATGTTAAAGCTAGAGACTTGATATTATACACAGACCTTCCTGTATGCTCTTTATATTGTATTGGAATCATGCAGATATTACATTTATAGCACAGATCAGTAGAGAAGCATTAATATTTATTTAATTTCATCATTCTTAGTTTGGCTAGTTATTCTGCCTCCCTGCCCGCACGTCCATGACGTGCCGTGCCATGGATGTTAATTAAAAAAGGAATCATTACGGAAAACCCTCAATGCTGACTGAGATCGCTACAATATGCTTTTCCTCAAACCCTCGAAAAAATGACTCTATTATTATTTATTTTTTTTCATTTAGCTCAGCAAAAACGGTCGATACCCCCACCGTGCCTGCTACGTCCTTTTACTGTCCTTGAATAACGTCCCCAGGACGTCTTAAACCAATTCCCAGAAGTCACCACAATGCCCTCAGGACATTCTTGCAACGTCCTGCAGAACGTCCCCAGGACCTATAGAAACACGTTTTCCAGACGTCACCGCAATGTCCTAGGGACGTTCTTGCAACGTCCTGCAGACTGTCCCCAGGACCTATAGAAAACGTTTCCCAATTGTCACCGCAACGTCCTCGGGACGGTCTTGGAACGTTGTGCAAAACATCCTAGAGTTGTCAAGGGAACAATACACATTTACGTTTTAAGAACGTTCAGAGAGACCATTACAGGACGTCGAGGGGACGTCATTTTGCTTACAGGGTTTGAAGTGATCATGGATCTACAACTCAGCTTTATGCAAACCACTCAGGAGAACTAACGGTCTGGAACATTCAGAAAATAACTGAAACAGTCTCCAGAGTGACAATAAGGACATTCCTGTGAGACATCCCCATTAAACTCAGCCACCACTGAGTCAGTGGCTACTACTGCAGATCTCCTCTTCTGTTTAGGAGCTGATTAGAGAAACTGACTTGACACACATCTGATTCAGGACAGTGTCATGTGTTGTGTGCTTGCAATTATGATTCACTGGACTGTCACCATCTCCATATTATCCCCGGTTTTTCCATTTTGTGCTTGTTTAACTGTATTTGTGCTTAATTTTTACACAAAGGCCATGCATGTTGTATATTTTGTTGATCACTAGCAGCATTTCCATGCTAATTAGAAGGATACTCGGAGACAGACACACCTCGGGCCAAATGCCATATCACACAATATTAGCTAAAGTAAAACTAAAAACGTGGATCCACTCAGTGATTCAGAATCATTCCAAACTTTGACAGGTTGGGTTGATCACTTTCATGCTATTTAGAAGCGTAATCCTGCTTACAGACAATCACTAGAAACATAACCTCCCTAACAATAAAGCTTTTACTGCGGAATTTTTGTTAACTTCTATTTTATTTCTACAGCACATTCCATGAAGTACAGATGGCTCACTGACTTTTAGGGCCTGATTTACTAACATTGCAACCGCAGCTTAATCTGCGGTCGCACATTAACGCACTGTGTTTTTTCGCATTTACCATGGTATTTATCAAACCAGATCCGTGCTGGGCAATCTGTGCTTACTCCGCCCTTTAGGGCCTGATTTACTTACATTGCGACCGCAACTTACTCTGCGGTCGCACATTAACGCACAGTGTTTTTCCGCATTTTCCATGGTATTTATCAAACCAGATCCGCGCTGGGCAATCATTATTTAGCGCACCGTTAAAAGACGGGAGAAATCGCCTGCAAACGAAGGTTCAGCGAAGAGAAGATAGTTATATTGGTTCACGTTCGCTCAATCACTGAACCTGATTCAATGTGCGCGCTGTTATATTGTTGTTCTGCCCGCCATCACCTACAGCGAGATGTTTAAAAGAACACGATTATAAAGAATATGCTATTGGTGTTATTGATGCATAAACTGTCTATTATAACAATATAGATGTGTACATGGCGAGATTAATACCTTCTACAAGGGACATGGGTTCACTACAATGTCCCTTGTAATGCTCACCATTATTGGCACCCCTAGTAATTATGATCAAACAGGCTATGAAAAAATATGTCTTTGATGTTTATCCTCTTGGTCTTCCACTCAAAATATTCACAAAAATCATATATTTTCATTGAAGTAAAATTATTGAAAGAAAAAAAAACTGTTGACATTAAATGCATATTTTTTCCCAAAACATGTGGCACCCATAGAAAAATCTTATACCATCATTGAAATCTAAGGAGGATGATTCGACTGCCAAAATAATCTTCAAGGATCACAGCTGGAGAATTGCAGACATTATTTGAGTCTTGGGGTCACAAAGTCTCCAAAACTACCATCAGATGCCACCTACATCACCTCAGGTTGTTTTGGAGGGTTGCCAGAAAAAAGCCTCTGCTGTCAATCAACAACAAACTAAAGTGCCTACAGTTTGCCAAATGTAAGTCAGACTTTAATGGGACCAAGTTATATGGTCAGATGAGACCAAAATTAAGCTTTTTGGCAACAAACATCAAAGGTGGGTTTGGCGTTGACAAAAAGATAGCCATACAGAAGAGCACCCCATACCCACTTTGAAGTATGGTGGCGGATCTCTGATGGTGTGGGGCTGTTTTTCTTCCAAAGGCCCTGGACATCTTGTTAGGATACATGGTATCATGAACTCCATCAAATACCAGCACATATTAAATAAAAAACTAACAGCCCCCCTCTAGGAAGCTTAAAATGGGCCGTGGTTGGACCTTCCAGCAGGACAATGATCTGAAGCATAACTCAAAATTAACACAAAAATGGTTCACCGACCGCAGAATAAAGGTTTTGCCATGGCCATCACAGTCCCCTGACCTAAACCCCAAAGAAAAACTGTGGGATGAGCTGAAGCCGAGTCTACAAGCGTTGACCTCAGAATCTGAAGGATCTGTAGAGACACTGTATGTAGGAATTGTCTCAGATCCCGTGCCATGTGTTCAGCAACCTCATCACGCATTAAAGGAGAAGACTTAGAGCTGTTATCTTGGCAAAGGGAGGCTGCACAAAACATTTAATCATGGGGTGCCAATACCTGTGCACACATGTTTTAGAGAATAATATTTATTTAATGTAAAAAAAAAAAAAAAATCTTTAAATTATTGTACCTCAATAAAAAAGGTAAGATTTTTGTGAATATTTTGAGTGGAAGACCAAGAGGATAAACAGCAAAGACATCATTTTTCATAGCCTGTTTGCTCATATTTACTAGGGGTGCCAATAATGGTGAGCAGGACTGTATATGGATGTGGGTGCAATCTATGGTTCCAATTACGTTCGGAAAGTTTGCAATTTAAAAAAATGTCCTGTTTAATGTCTCTAATTTCAGCTATGGCAGTGGGGAAATGTATTGACCAGTGCGCCGTAGCAATGCGTCGAGTACCTGGGTGAATATTTGGCTGAGTGAAGGCTGAGACATACCAACTGCTGATGCTATAACTGTTTGAAATTATCCGGATGCAAATATTTGCAATGTTGTCCGGAGTTTAACAACTGATGGAATGGAATGTGATCGCCAGTTGGAGGGGTTCGATGTCGTCTCTGATCTGGTTCAGTAATTGAAGTATTGCGTGGCTGGTTAACCTGTACCGTCTAATGATTTGTGGTTCGCTTAACTGAAAAAGTGCTATACGAGTTGAAAAAAATATTTCTGTGCGCTGTCTCTGTCTATGTCTTTGCCTTGCTCTTATAACTGCTGCCATATCAACGTTTTCAGACTCAATGGAAATGCGCTTCCTGGTTAATACGTGCTTTTATGAGGCAGAGAATTATCCCGCAAATTAGAGACGTGCGCTCGCCAGGCAGTTTTATTAAATACCACGCAATACATCATTAGGCGCTCTTAACTTCTCTCCTCCTATATATTTGCGCCTCACGCCCACGTTTCTTATACCCTCCCACCTCGTTGTGGTTTACACCCACAAAGCGTAAAAATGCGCTTCTACTCAAATGCGCCTCCTTTGTAAATACCGTTTTATGTTTACGACCGCTATTTTACGCCTGAAATGGGCGCAATCCTGTTAGTAAATCAGGCCCTTAGTCTTTTAAAATGAAAGGAAACTGAATTAAAAAAACACAATGGATTTCATATGGTCTATTGTACGCAGGTACCTGTAGAACTGAAATATGAAAAATAATGCAGTATTTGTAATATCATCAACTGTTAGTATTTTGAAAGTCATTGTGCTATGATTGTGACATATTCCTCGAGGATAGAAAATGTTGGCAGGTGTTTTAAAAGAATGATTTGATATTGAGTCTCGTCTGTGTGAAATACATATTCTATATAAGTATTATCATGTTATGGTTTTTGGTTTATTAAATTTATTTCTTATCTGTCTGTGTTCGTGTGGAGAGGAGATGGCAGTGTCTGGCACAAGAGGCCCACTGGGGATGTTTAACTTAGACATGTCATGAAATGTTTAGGTTATACTGAGTTAGTGTCTTGGTACCTGGAACAGAGTGAAACCAAGAGACACCATCTGGAACCAAATGTATGAACAAAAAACCTGGGAGGGGACTTCATGTTAAATCTGTGTAAACATTATTTTGAATAAAGAACAGGCGTATTGAGAAGGGAGTCAGTGTTTGGTTTTGGAGCGATTCAAGCCATTTCCCTCCTCTGGGCCTGGAGTAAACGTCTGTTATTAATAATATTCCTGTTTGTGTGAGTCTTTATTCTGAGGTAATACAGTCACAGTTAAGGGTGATTATCCCTGACATTTTGCCATGTTCTGATACATCTAGTGTAAGTAGATCATTTTGTATTTTGATTTAGTAAAGTAAGTATTTAATTAACAAAATGTGGAATTGAGTTATTGCATTGAATTGAATTATTGTGTGATGTAGGTGTGTTGCTGTTTTCAGAGATTTAAAAAAGTATCATAAGTTCATAATCACAAGTTAATGTGTGTTAGCAATTGTAAAAAAAAAAAAAAGTCATTGTGATATGATTGTGACATAATCTCCTAGGATTGAAAATGTGTGCTAGTGTTTTGAAAAAAAGGTTTGGATATGGAGTCCAGTTTGCCATGTTCTGATAAATGTAGTGTATGTAGAGAAAGGTTTGTTGCATTTTGAGTTAGTAGAGGAATTGAGCAGAACATTTTCAATTTGGCTAATTCTGTGATGTAGGTGTGTTGCTGTGTTCAGAGTTCAGAAAAAGTATCAAACGTATAGGTTAATGTTAAGGTGAATGTTTGTTAGCAATTGAAGCAATTGATATGGACTTCATCTAGATAGCAGACAATTGCAATGTATCATTAAATTGTGTATATTAATATATGCATCATTTGCTAAACTGATGATCAGATGCTATAATGATACATTTTGAATCGCCTACAATACTGTCAGTAATACTACAGTAACTTTGACTCCAAACATTACATATATAACAATATAGAATTTAACCTCAGTAACCACCTTTACACTCAATCAAGACTCCAATACTCACTTCACTCTTCTTGATGCTTTGACCACCGCAGCATCCTCAGCAGACCTGCATCTGATCTGGCAGGTGAATAGTGTTCCCCATAATCCTCCATGTTAAAGTCCTCCAGTTCCTGTCTGACATCAGCAGCACAAAGGCCAGAGCTGGACAGCTGGAAAAAGAGAGAGATTCTCTCTGGTTCCTTTTCCCTTCCTCAAGTAGCCCTTGACCTCCTCCACAGAGAGTGGTCATTCAGTTCATTCAGACAGTGGAACAGGTTGATGCATCTCTCTGGGTTGGGGGCTTCTCTGATCTTCCACTTGATGTAGTCGACTGTTTCCTCAGTGTTCAGTGAGCTGCTTCCTGTCTGTGGCAGCAGGTCTGTTAGGAGTTTCTGATTGGAGTCCAGTGAGAGGCCCAGCAGAAACCTCAGGAAAAGGTCCAGGTGTCCATTCTCATTCCTTAAGGCCAGATCCACTGCAGTCTGGTGTAGGTCATGAAGTGTGTTAGCACTGAGCATTGAATGAAGCTGAGAAGTATGCTGTTGGACAGGCATATTGCCATCTCTGTTGCTAAAGTGCAGGAACACATATAAAGCTGCTAGAAACTCCTGAATACTCAGATGAACAAAGCAGAACACCTTGTGCTGGTACAGCCCAGCCTCCTCTCTGAAGATCTGGGTACACATCCCTGAGTACACTGATGCTTCTGTGACATCAATGCCACACTCTCTCAGGTCCTTCTCATAAAAGATCAGATTGCCCTTCTCCAGCTGCTGAAAAGCCAGTTTGCCCAGGGACAGAATGGTCTTCAGGTTCCAGAGTGTATCCGCATCGCGGTTTCCATACTTCTGACTCCTGTGTTTGGTTTGTATGATCAGGAAGTGTGTGTACATTTGTGTCAAAGATGTTGGAATCTCTCCACTCTTTGCTTCAGTCAGGATGTACTCCAGAACAGTGGCTGCCATCCAACAGAAGACTGGAATGTGACACATGATGAAGAGGCACCTGGATGACTTCAGGTGTGTAATGATTCTGCTAGCCAGCTCCTCTTTTGTGATTTTCTTCCTGAAGTACTCCTCCTTTTGTTTGTCATTGAAACCCCGGACTTCTGTCACCTGGTCAACACACTCAGAAGGGATTTGATTGGTTGCTGCTGGTCGGGAGGTGATCCACACAAGAGCAGAGGGAAGCAGATTCCCCTTGATGAGGTTTGTAAGAAGGACATCCACTGAGGCAGGTTTTGTTACATTGTAGATGCATTCATTGTGCTGGAAATCCAGAGGAAGTCTGCTTTCATCCAGACCATCAAAGATGAAAGCAATGTTGTATCTGTCCTGGTTGGAAAAGGCAAAGCCTTTTGTTTCAGAGAAGAAGTGATGGATGATGTCCATAAGGGTGTATTTCTTGTCTTTAATCAAGTTCAGCTCCCGAAAAGGAAGAGGAAATATGAAGTGAATATTCTCATTGGCTTTGCCTTCAGCCCAGTCTAGAATGAATTTCTGCACAGAGACTGTTTTTCCAATGCCAGCAACTCCCTTTGTCAGCACAGTTCTGATGGGTTTGTCTTGTCCAGGTAAGGGCTTGAAGATCTCAGTACATTTGATTGGTGTTTCCCTCTCTGTCATTTGTCTCCTGGATGCCATTTCAATCTGTCTGATTTCATGTTCTGTATTGACCTCTACACTTTCCCCCTCTGTAATGTAGAGTTCTGTGTAGATCTTCTCCAGAAAAGTAGGGTTTCCTGGCTTAGCCACGCCTTCGAATACACTCTGAAACTTCTCTGTTAGGTTGTATTTGAGCTTTTGTTGACATCTAGGAAACAGCCAATCTAGAGATAAATACAGATGATTTAGTCAATCTGACAGCATACAGTGGGGAAAATAAGTATTTGAACCCCTGCCGACTTTGCAAGTTTGGCCACTTGCAAAGATATGTGTGATCTGGTATGGTAGGTGTATTTTAACAGTGAGAAACCGAATATCAACAAAAAAATCCAGAAAACTGCATTTTATAAGATTTATGACTTTATTTGCATTTGATGCAAAAAATAAGTATTTGAACCCCCAAGCAAACAGCAAGAATTCTGGCTCCCAATGGCCAGTTATGTGCCCAAAAAGCACACAGATTAGTCCTCATTAGGTCTAACAAGGTATACCTGATCTCAACTGGTGACCTGTATAAAAGAAACCTGTCCAAAGAATCATACTTCACACCTTCAACCTCACCACCATGAACAAGACCAAAGAGCTGTCCAAGGACGTCAGAGATACGATTGTAGACCTGCACAAGGCTGGAATGGGCTACAAAACCACCGGCAAGCAGCTTGGTGAGAAGCAGATAACTATTGGTGCGATTATTCATAAATGGAAGCAACACCAAACAACTGTCACCCGCTCTTGGTCTGGGGCTCCATGCAAGATATCCCCTCGTGTGGAATCAGTGATCATTCGAAAGGTGCAGAATAACCCCAGAACTACACAGGGGGAGCTTGTGAATGATCTCAAGGCAGCTGGGACCAGAGTCACCAAGAAAACCATTGGCAACACACCACGCCGTAATTTTTTGAAGTACTGCAGCACTCGCAAGGTCCCCCTGCTCAAGGAAGCGCATGTACAGGGCCATCTGAAGTTTGCCATTGCACACTTGAATGATTCTAGGGAGGATTGGGAGACAGAATGTGGTCAGATGATACCAAAATCAAGCTCTTTGGCATCAACTCGACTTGCCGTGTTTGACAGGGGGGGGGAATGCTGAATATGACCCCAAGAGTACATCATACCCACCATCAAGCATGGAGGTGGAAACATTATGCTTTGGGGCTGTTTCTCTGCCAAGGGTACAGGACGACTCCACCGCATCAAGGGGACTATGGATGGGGCCATGTAACGTGGAATATTGGGCTTGAACCTCATTCCCTCATTCCCTCCCATTGAAAACACAACCTTAAAGATTTGGAGAGGATCTGGAAAGAGGTGTGGACCAAAATCCCTCCTGAGATGTTTGTAAACCTGGTGACCAACTATAAGAAACGTCTGACGTCTGTGCTTGCCAATAAGGGTTATTCCACCAAGTACTAAGTCATTTTTGTCAGTCAGTTTTGGGGGTTCAAATACTTATTTTTTGCATCAAATGCAAATAAAGTCATAAATGTTATAAAATGCATTTTTCTGGATTTTTTTGTTGATAATCTGTTTCTCACTGTTAATATACACCTACCATTACAATTATAGATCACACATTTCTTTGGAAGTGGCCAAACTTGTGAAATCGCAAGGGGTTCAAATACTTATTTTCCCCACTGTATGTAAGTGTGAAGTGAGCACTTTAAGCCTTTGTCATGAGAGTTATTAACAAATTATGATAGACATCATATCCTGTCAGTAGTCATCATGACACTCTGTGTTCAGGCATCATCATTAGTAACTGTTATGACAGCTTTCAGATTTGCAAGTTTCAGAATCATGTAAAAATATCCCTGTTTGAGAGCCATTGAAAATTATTGTTAATGGTAACATGATACTATAGTATTTCTGGACACTGACTCTCTGTAAAGATATCCTGTGTCATCTACCATGACATCTGTGACATGCTAATGGCAGTTTTTACTGAGGGCTCATGGGAAGTGTTCCTTAATGGTTCAATTAACTCTGTCCTTACAGTTATTATAAACAGAAAAAAATTGTGAACACCACTGTTTTCTAGCGAGATTTGAAATCACATATTAAAGGAGTAATGATGTTTATACAGAACATAAGCATTTATCTATGAACTATTCAGTATATTTAGAATCAAGCTGTAATAACAATGTATATGTATGTTCAGTAACTCAGTGTTGAGTAAATATCTCACATCTCTCCAGCTGCTGAGCGAGGGTATCCTGGTTCATGTTCTTCAGGATGTGCACTGCAATCTTCAGAGCTCCATCTCTGGCTTCTCTCTGGTCCTCCTCATCCTCCTCCTCCTCACTACAAGGGGATTCTGGGTAATCATGAGTCAGGACCTTCTTGAGCCTCTTCAGTTCATTCGTCATGAAAGTGATGACTTTGTGTTCAAGTTCCTGATGGCAAATCAAATCATTAGTCAATGATGAAAAAAACAGGATGAAACATTTGCATAACATCTCTTCTATACCTCTGATCAGTCGTTTTCATGCATTAAAACATTTCCAGTGCTTACAGTTTTTAAAAACCGCTTACACAAATTTTCTGTAACCAAGTCAACTTTTTTCAAAATGCTAAAAAAAAAAAGCAAACCATCACAAATCTACTGCAAAACTCAACAATCCTATTCATAATCTAACTATGTGTGTTAACCTTTTGACACAAATTCATATAGTTAATGAGTTTGTATCAATAACTTAGCACTAGTGTGACAAATCTAAAACACTCCAGTTCCAGTTTTCTAAAACACTATATCACTCAGAGAGATTGTGCCGTTTTCATTTTCATTGCTTGAATGACCCAAATGCTTGCTTGAATAACACTTTCAGAGCAGCAATATTTCAGTAGTTTTATACAGTATAAATGCTGTAACTGTAACAAAGAGGTTTGACAGTCCAGTGCATTACCATAACAGCATTTCAAAGTGTTCTGTACAGAAACACATCTACCTTTATGTTCAGGTGTGATCAGATAAAAACCAAAGGGTCTCGTCAGGTGGTCTCTAAATCAGGTGGTAATGTATTAAACCTACGGGTTCCACACAAACAAATACAACACAGAAAACCTCACTTCCTAGTAACTGACACCAGTATCCCCTCCATTGCTTGAATGACCCAAATGTTTGCTTGACTAACACTTTCAGAACAGCAATATTTCAGTAGTTTTATACAGTATAAATGCTGTAACTGTAACAAAGAGGTTTGACAGTCCAGTGCATTACCATAACAGGATTTCAAAGTGTTCTGTATAGAAACACATCTACCTAATATTTTAAAGCAGGCTATTGTAAAGTATTAAAAAAAGAAAAATCTCCTTTGTACACGATACATAAAGACACTGTGTGACCGCACCCAGCCTCTTATTGGGATCGTCACAGCAACTCATCAAAACCTTAAAAAGGCTCACAAGTGTTTAAGTTTGATCATTGGTGTCTTAGAAAGTGAACTATGTGTATTATGTTTTACACACCTTGAATACAGTAGACAATTCATTTTGCCACGTTTTGCCGGAGGATGGATGCATTGTTTGTTCTTCCTGTTGGACACTAAGTAGACATAGGAGGACAGCAGATATTGGTCAACAAAGCATTTACAGGTCAATATTTATGCACCAAACAGCAACACTAAGTACAGAAGGAAGATGTGAAAAATGAGATAAACATTATATTTCCTTATTTTAACACTCTAAGGTCCAAGGCCTTTTAGACTTTTCTAAGTTGTCTGACATGCCTTGATGTTTTTGTACATTTTGCTTAACTAAAAACATTGATGCACAAATGGAATATAAGATTCTATTCTAGAAGACCTCAGCAATAATATTAGAAAAGGGTTCAATGTTTCCGTGGTTGTTCTTTTTATGTCTCTAAGACGAAAACTCAAAAATAAAAATATCCCGGACGAGGGATATAGACCTTTAATGTTAATGATGCCTCATTTCTCCTTGTTTTAGCAATTTTTTTTGTCTGGGAAGTCCCGCCCCTCTTCTTCCGGCCAATTTGATTTTGCCTTCAGAATCGGTCTGGCAAACTGGCTATAGCAGTTTAGTTCAGCATTGTAAGGATCCTTGGAGCCAATCACAAACGGGCTATTGGCTACCTGGCGCGCCATTGGCGGATTTAAGCTAACCACGGCTACGTAACAAAAGCTACAGCAAAGAGAGTTTTTAAACATTGGACATTGAGGTCGCCGGCTGTCTTGGATGATTTCAAAGGCAAGTTTTCTTTGAAAACAGAACAGAAACTTGCCCTGGAACAATTTCTACAGAAAAAAATATGTGTTTGCTTTATTACCGATCGTTGTAGCGTTGTATAGTATCGTTGGTCTGATTGGTTAAAGGCGTGTCCAATTACGTGACTGAAGTGGACCGCTGTTGAGTAGTTCGCCAGACCAACTGAGCAAATGAAATGCAGTGAAGGGGCGGGGAATTCCCAGACAACAATTTTTTAACATCCAGCTTAAAGTGATTAGAAGTCTTGTCTAAAATGTTCTGCTTCAAGAGAAGTGTACAGTTCTGTGCATCAATGGAATATTAATTGTAACACTGATAATAACTGTATGAGCAGAAGAGCTGGACCCAAATGCACGACACGTAGACAAACTTTGAAACACAAAGGGGAATCTTTACTGACACAGGCAGGTACAAACAGGAAAGGTGCAGTGAGACAGCATGAAACCAAACACAACAACGTAAAATATGAACATTGACAGACAAAGACCTGATGAAACAAGAGTTTAAATACACAGGACTAAAAAAGAAAACAAGACACAGGTGGGCAGGAAGCAACGAGACAAAACACTAAGGACAGGGGTGTGAACAAAGGAAAAAGGGACAACGAAAGGACATTGAACACAGGAAGTAAACAAAGGAGTACATGACCAACCAAGGAAGCAAATACAAGTAACAGGGTTAGTGTGTACAACGCAATTTTAAAACCTCACTTCCTAGTGACTGACACCAGTACCCATTAGTTTACCATATTTGCAAGGAAATCAGCCTCTCATGTCCAACCATGCAGTTCCACACTCAGATTTCAACACACTAGTAGACATCTAAATGAGATTCATTAGTAAACAAGACAAGAGAATGGCTCTAGCGTATATCCTCTCCACACATTTAGGAATATATTTATGTCAAAGTGAATGTACAAAAGAAGACTAACTCTGTTTCCAGATGGAGACCTGCCCTTACCTGGGATCAGGATGACTGTGTCCCTCCCTAAAGTGCATGGTGTCATCCTTTGACTGATCACTCTTCCTGGACACACAGCTGGGTGCAGGAGAGTCTGGTCTCCCTTTCTGGGTTGTTGGTCTTTCAGTAAATGAAGGCAGAATGTTTATGTTCAGGTGTGATCAGATAAAAAAACAAAGGGTCTTGTCAGGTGGTCTCTAAATCAGGTGGTATTGTATTAAACCTACAGGTTCCACACAAACAAATAGAACACAAAAAACCTCACATCCTAGTAACTGTCACCAGTATCCCCTCCAGACTCGTCTCCAAGCTCATAGACCTGGGACTAAGCACCTCCCTATGCAGGTGGATCTTTGACTTTCTGACGGGAGGCCACAGGTGGTGAGAATCGGTGACCGCACCTCATCCACAGTAATCACCAACACAGGTACCTCTCCTCAGCCCTTTCCTGTTCTTCTTGTTCACGCATGACTGTGCGGCTACGCACAGTTCAAATCTCATCGTGAAATTTGCTGATGACACAACCATTGTGGGCCTCATCACTGACAATGACGAGGCAGCCTACAGAGAGGAGGTTGATACCCTGACAACATGTTGTCAGGTTAATAACCTCTCTCTTAACATCAGCAAAACTAAAGAGATGATTGTGGATTATAGGAGACGGCAGGAGGAAGAGCATGCGCCCCTATACATCAATAGATCAGTAGTCGAAAAGTTCAGTTGCTTCAGGTTCCTTGTGGTGAACATCAGCAGTGATCTCACCTGGTCTGTTCACACGAACAAGGTGGTGAAAGCGGCCCGGGAAGGCCTTTTCTTCCCCAGTAGACTGAAGAAGTTTGGTATGGAATCAGTCATCCTCACTAACTTTTACAGGTGTACTATAGAGAGCATCCTGACTGGTTGCATCACAGTGTGGTACGAGAGCTGCACAGCCAAGGACCGTAAGGCCCTACGCAGTGTGGTCAGGTCTGCAGAGTTTATCATAGGCAGGGAGCTCCCAGCCCTGAAGGACATCTTCCATACACGATGCATCAGGAAAGCTGGGAGGATCCTTAAAGACTGCTATCATTCATCCTATAAACTTTTTTCCCCTTTGCCTTCTGGTAGGCGTTACCGAAGTATTCGATCTCGCACCCGTAGATTGGAGAGCAGTTTCTTTCCAAGGGCCATCAGGCTTTTAAAGGTACAATATGCAACAATTATGCTTCAGGATTAGGGGTTAGGATAAGCAGTTTAACCTTAAAATAACAGCTTAAAAAAAATTGGGGCGCTACAATGACATTTAATATGGAGAATCGCGTCGGTGCCATTGGCATAGCAGGGTCGATAGGCATATAACTGCGTTCTGTAGTTTCGCCTGCCGCAGCCCGCCAACCTGACTTGTTTACCTTCTACCGATCTAGTAAGTAGCTTATTTGCCGTCTTGCTTAGTCTTGTGTTGCACTTGCTAGATGTTTGACTGTGTAAGGACAGTCGTTGAGTAACTAGTTTGTCATAATGTCAAAGTCAGCACATTTCAAGAGTTTTTGTTAGTTTTAGCTGCTAGCATACCTTTAGCGAATAGCTATTAATCCTTATTGCACCTTTAAATGGACAGTGATACAGTCTTGCACCTTTCACTTTACATGTTACTGTTTTCCACTGTTTGCACTACAGTAATATTGCACTACCTGATACCAGGCACACTTGATTTGTCTTTAGGTTAGTATAGGTATATTAGGTTAGTTTAGGTTACTATATGTGTATTATATGTTTAGCAGATGGTATTGTATATTTATTTTGTATATTTTGTATATTTATTATATGTGTAATTTATGTTCAGAGTACTTATATGTTATGTTATGTTATTTTATGTTATGCTATGGTAGGTTGTTGTGGGGTGTCTTGTCCTAAGAATTTCAATGCACAGCCTGACTGTTTTTCTGTGTATCTGACAAAAAAATACTTGAACTTGAACTTGAGTTTACCATTTGTTGCAAGGAAATCAGCCTCTCATGACCAACCATGCAGTTTCACATTCAGATTTCAACACACTAGTAGACATCTAAATGAGATTCCAGAGAATAGCTGTAGCGTATATCCTCTCCACACATTTATGAATATATTTATGTCAAAGTGAATGTACAAAAGAAGACTAACTCTTTTTCCAGATGGAGCCCTGCCCTTACCTGGGATCAGGATGACTGTGTCCCTCACTAAAGTTGATGATGCGACCTTTTGACCGATCGCTCTTCATAGACACACAGCTGGGTGCAGGAGAGTCTGGTCTCCCTTTCTGGGTTGTTGGTCTTTCAGTAAATGAAGGCAGAATGTTACTGTAATGTTCAGGTGTGATCAGAAAAAAAACAAAGGGTCTTGTTTACCAAAAATCTAAATCAGGTGATAGTGAATTAAACCACACAAACAAATAAAATACACACACGCACACACCCACACACACACACACACACACACACACACACACACACACACACACACACACACACACACACACACACACACACACACACACACACACACACACACACACACACACACACACACACACACACACACACACACTCCTCACCTTGTATCTCCATGTCCACTAGCAGATTCTCTAGTCTGCCTTGTGCAAGTGCTACTATAAAGTGTGTTTTGGGGTTGTTGATAATATGGCAGAATGTTTTCTGTTATGGAAGAAGAGCAAATGAAGTAATGTCAGTCTACTTAGAAAACAACTCATATTGAAAATCAAACAAAATCTTGTGTTAAGAAGTCCTACCCTGTGGCATGTGACACAAACACAGGTCTACACTGGTAGGCTCCACTCATTAAGAAGAAGCCCACTCATTCCCCCCTATGTGCAGCTCAGACAGTCACCATCTCTCTCCCCAGAAGCATGTGATCATGTTAATCATTCATATTCACCTCCAGCTACTCACAAACACCCTTCTCTATGTCCTAGGCTGTGCCAAAGTCCATGTCTACTCATAAAACACATACTTATAGAACGAACAGTTTTCTACGTAAACTCTACCATAAAACAAGTACTTACTATTTGGAAAGGAACATGTATTTAAACAGCTGAGCTGTTAGCCTTCTGGCTATTGCAAATCAAAAGCACTAATCAAATTAATTCACCTAATCCTACCTTCCTTTAAACTGTTGAACCACCTTGTGATACCTGCCACTCGTTGTGTTACATCTGTGAGTTTAGATGTTGAGAAACTGCGCTGTCAACATACTACACACAACAAACTTTAGCAGAAGAACTTACATAATGCTCTCTAAACACCAGCTGATCTCCCCACTATAGTTACACTTACCTAGAGTGCCGTATATCCAAGCTCTCAAACGTTGCATCTTTGCAAACTCCTCCAAACACCCTTGTCCTCTATGGTGGAGTACAGGCTACTAAAGAGTCACTTCCTTATGACTTGGGTGTATAATTACTGCTGTACATTCCATTGAGGAACACTTGAATCTGATTGGACGATCTGTTCTGTCTGTCTCATGTCCAGTGGAGGGGTTCATAGTCTATCCATATCCAGACTCCATAGCTCAGCTGAATGCAGTGGAAGTGGGTTTAACAGACAGACTGGGGCTTTCACTCAAAAACAATGAAGGAATTACTTAAACACAACCACTGAATATATAAGCATACTGTATAGTTCTCCCAGACATAATGGTGTGTATGTCAATAGATTATTACAGTTTTTTCTCATCAGATGTTTATCAAATCAAAGAGCTTCTGAGCAATTGAACATTTTCTACATTTATTATAATCTTTGTACTGTAAAGATGATTTATTGTTGATGATTATTTTGATTAAGTAAAATAAAGTACTAGCCCTATCAGTAAATGGGGGAGACTCAAGCCAGCCTAACAAAGACGGATTATTTTAAAATGTTATTTTATCTGGTAGAATTCCATTCAGGGAAGTATTATAAGTAACGTATAGCTGTCTACCCAACTACAAAAGACTGATATTTTATCTAGTAGGGATTCCATAGTGGATCTATAAGATTTGTGTTTGATATAAAGAGGCAGAACCAGACATGAGTAATTGAACTGACCAAACTGAGACTATACTTTGTGAAAGAAAGAAAGTTTAATGGCCCTCATGACACCATATGGCATCACATTTTATTAATTAAATAAAATCAGACCAAATATGTTCCCGGACATCAAAGCATTGTAAACATAGTCATCAGTTTACAAATGCTGATCAGTTCAGAAATTCTGATTATGGATCACTAGATAACAATAACCCTTTAAAGTGTAGCAGTAGTTTTAATCAATTTAGAGATAGTGATTATGTATTACTAGAAAACGAGGGCAGCTGGATGATCATCTGGTACTGATTGTCTGGAAACTGCAGCATCTGCAGCAGCTCTGCTCCAGTCAGACTAATGCTACTACAGTTCCACAGTTAAACTGCTATCAGATATAAGGGTCTATGCACATATACTGTATATGTAAGGAGTGTTGTGTTATTTGGGGATAATGAGATGTGTGTTTATTTGCATGTACTTGCACTATGGGACTCTCAACTTGACATGGCCTAGCGGGATCTATCTTGTTTCCTTCAAACTGCGTTTTTGGAATGGATGTAACAATGTGACGAACGAGTGGGAGGTTCATCAATTATGTGGGGTTTAAAAAAGGAAGGGAAGCTTGGGTGAAGAGCAAGCCGGCAAACGCCATTGCACGTGAATAGGTGAGATTTAGTAACAGTAAAGATAGCCTAGGTTACCATTTGATCCAGTTCGCTGTATTTTGACTAGGCGACAGGCGATAGCCCCGACCCTCGCATTTCCCTGGGTAAATGTATTCTTTTTGTTCTGTGTTTTCCTCTGTCTGCTCGCTCTATCTTAAATAATATACGCTGTGTATCCTACTATAGCATACACCTCTCCAGCCCACCTTGCTGTACACGGTTGCTGTGTTGTAGCTTAGCTCAGGAAATTGTTGTGTATTATTTGTGCGAAGATAGATAGATAGATGATAGATGGATACTTTATTGATCCCGAGGGAAATTAAGGTCATCCAATAGCTTATACACTTAACTCACAAACATACATACATGAATCACAATCAAAACAATACACATAGGGAGAACATGTACACAGGGAGTGGAGTGTTTACAGGTACAGGATAAATCTGGCCCTATATAACAGTGTGCATTAATTGTGACAGTGTTGAAAGTATTGGAGAGTAGTGCAAGGAGTGCAAAAAGTTTTCATGCGCATGTGTGGATAGTGCAAATAAAGTACTGTGATTGTGTGTGTGAGGATAGTGCATATGATATAGATCATATGCACTAGATAGTGATAGTGATATACAGCCGCGGAAAAAATTAAGAGACCACTTAAAAATTATCAGTTTCTCTGGTTTTACTATGTATTGGTATGTGTTAAAGTAAAATGTACATTTTTGTTTTATTCTATAACCTACTGGCAACATTCCTACCAAATTTCAAATAAAAATATTGTCATTTAGATCATTTATTTGCAGAAAAATGACAATTGGTCAAAATAGCAAAAAAGATGCAGTGTCTTCAGATCTCGAATAATGCAAAGAAAACAAGCTCATATTCATTTTTAAACTACACAATACTAATGCTTTAACTTAGGAAGAGTTCAGAAATCAATATTTGGTGGAATAACCTTGATTGAAAATCACAACTTTCATGTGTCTTGGCATGCTCTCCACCAGTCTTTCACATTGCCGTTGGGTGACTTTATGCTACTCCTGGCGCAAGAATTCAAGCAGCTCGGCTTCTTTTCATGGCTTGTGACCATCCATCTTCCTCTTGATCACATTTCAGAGGTTTTTTTATGGGATTCAGGTCTCGAAATTGGGCTGGCCATGACAGGGTCCTAATCTGGTGATACTCCATCCACACCTTTACTGGCCTGGCTGTGTGGCATGGAGCATTGCCCTGCTGGAAAAAACACTTCTCAGAGTTGGGGAACATTGTCAGAGCAAAAGGAAGCAAGTTTTTCTTCCGGGACAACGTTGTACTTTGCCTGGCTGAGGTTTGTAAAAGACCATAAGGATTGAACCAAAGCGGACTGGAGGGTCTCCTAGTTCGTCTTCTCTGATGAGTCCAATTTCACAGTAGGTGCAAGACTCTGTGGCTTGTAGGCCTCTCCAGGTCTCCGTCTAACCATCAGACGACCATGTGTTGGGCAAAGCTGAAAATTGGACTCATCAGAGAAGACGAACTAGGAGACCCTCCAGTCCGCTTTGGTTCAATCCTTATGGTCTTTTAGGGTATCCCATAAAAAAACCTCTGAAATGTGATCAAGAGGAAGATGGATGGTCACAAGCCATGAAAAGAAGCCGAGCTGCTTGAATTCTTGCGCCAGGAGTAGCATAAAGTCACCCAACGGCAATGTGAAAGACTGGTGGAGAGCATGCCAAGACACATGAAAGTTGTGATTTTCAATCAAGGTTATTCCACCAAATATTGATTTTTGAACTCTTCCTAAGTTAAAGCATTAGTATTGTGTAGTTTAAAAATGAATATGAGCTTGTTTTCTTTGCATTATTCGAGATCTGAAGACACTGCATCTTTTTTGCTATTTTGACCAATTGTCATTTTTCTGCAAATAAATGATCTAAATGACAATATTTTTATTTGAAATTTAGTAGGAATGTTGCCAGTAGGTTATAGAATAAAACAAAAATGTACATTTTACTTTAACACATACCAATAAATAATAAAACCAGAGAAACTGATAATTTTGAAGTGGTCTCTTAATTTTTTCCGCGGCTGTAGATAGTAAAGTAAAAGTAAAGTCTGTCCAAGAGGTTAATGTAGCCAGTAAAAGGATGGGCAGTGGGATGGAATATAGTGAGATGAGAAGAGGAGGGCAGACTGAGGTAGACTCATGCAGAGAAGTCCATCTCCCTTCCCCTCCCCTTCTGCGTGGCGTTGTAAAACTGAATGGCCCTGGGGACAAAGGACTTCCTCAGCCTGTCCGATGAGCATGACAGTGACAGGAGTCTGCCACTGAAAATGCTCCTCTGTCCATTGAAAGTACTGTACAGTGGGTGGTGGTCATTGTCCATGATGGTAAGCAGCCTACTCAGGGTTCTTCTCTCTGGCACTGTTGTTAGGCAGTCCAGTTCGTAACACACCAGACAGCTACAGTGTGTTTCCTCTCTGGTCAGTTCTCTCAGACTGGAGGGCTTGGACCTGAGAGCTGTAGATAAAGCTGCTTAGCTCTACGCAGTGAAGAGGCACCCTCATACAGCAGGCATAGATTTAGTCTGCTGGATATCATGTGACAATGTGATGCCTACGCTTAATGCAGATTTGTGACGGGCACCTGTGTGACCCGCCACTGCAGCCTGTATGCTGCCTGCTTTAGTGGACTGGGTGCAGGTGTTTTGTGTGTGTGTGTTGCATGTTCAATGTTCGTATCCATGTACAGTTTAAAATTACATCAATATCTAGTTTTTCGGTTTAAATTCACCACATAAGTGGCTAACCTGGTCTTTAAGAAACCTGGTGTGTATATATACATCTTATGTGGCTTATACTGTATGTCTAGCCTGGTCTTATAGAAACTTGGTGTGTATATATACAATCAATCTCTAAAGTCCTCATGGCAACACTAAACCCAATAAGTCACTTTGGAATTTTAACTTCATTCAACTACAATTGATATTACATTTCTGTCCTGTTTAATTGAGAAAATGTATCCATACATATGTTTTGTTATAAATGCTCAATTCTCCACATGTCATGTCCGATCTGTCAATAGCTAAATAAATCAAAAACTGAAATATCAAATATAAACTTTTGCAATCACTGCACTAAAGTAGTGACACAGCAGGAAGACGCAGGAGTAGCTCACCACTGAGTCTCATTCACTGATCTCAAAAAGAAACTGGATAGCGCCTCATATGGTTTCGGACAGTTTCAAAGTGAGGCCACACGAAAAATCGTGGCGGCCATTTTATTGGGACCACTTTCCTGATTGAGACCAATGATTATGACGGGCAATGAATATTAGATATTTAATGAATTTGCATATTAAGCCTTATTGTAATTGGCCAGGTTCTAATCATTAACACTAATAAAATACGATAGACGAACAAGTTTCAATATTTGAAAATATTTATATATATCAATCAAACACAAGCTATAAAACAAGGTTTCTGAAAACTTGACATTAAGGCTTAATATGCAAATTCATTAAAAATCTTATATCTAATATTCATCGCCCGTCATACTCATTGGTCTCAAGCAGGAAAGTGGTCCCCATAAAATGGCCACCACGATGCCTCACTTTGATACCATTGGATGCCCTATCCAGTTTCTTTTTGAGATTCTTTTTGAGTGCTCTCATTACACTTATGACATGTCTGGTGTTACTACTGCTGTTGCACACATTAGTCACAAGGGGGAGGCAAAGCTTAATTTTCCCTGCACCTGAATTCAAGAGGGAGTTTACTGTGAAGCAGTTAGGCTCTATTTAGATTTAAAAGTCTACTTAGATTTTAAAATGAATTCATATGGCGTGTGTATGAACAACATTTCAGGAATGTATTCTTCACAATAAGGCCCTCAGTGGGTGACCTGAACGTGCACATTTCATTATGCTTTATGCATCACTAAAGAAATTCATCTCATCTCATATCATGAGTCACATCTGTCATATGAGCCTCTTAACTTTATATCTGGCAATCCAAAGATGACTGGAAAGTAAATATTGATGAGACAAATCTATTTTCAGAATGGCTGAAGTATCTGTAGCTCAAGTGGGGGTTAACCTACCCTGCCAACTCCCCCCCCCCCCATTTCCAGAGAGAAGTGTCCCCTGAGGAAGTGTGTGTGACTGGGTCATGTTTGCATATCTGCCCTGCCTTACTGCTCCATCTACTTTAAGAGCCCTAGTGTTAACTAAAGGACTTCAGCGCTGTTAGGGCCACTGAGAAGAAAGATTCAAAGATGCTTTCACCTGTTTTAATGCTGGTAGCAATGGGACTCCTTGCAAAGGTGAGAAAGACTTTCTGTAACTACACTGAGCTGTTGGCAAGAAGGTTCATCAGATTTCATTAAAGAGCTGCTGATACATTTCTGCTTCTAAGCTGTTTAATTATTTAAATGTTTTGACTTGATCATATTCTTTTAGGGTCCTCAGCTGATAAAATTCTGACTCAGTCTCCCACATCAAAGTCTGTTCAGGCTGGAGAAACTGTCTCTATCAGCTGCACAGCCAGTGAGAGTGTGTCTAACTATCTCAACTGGTACTCCCAGAAACCTGGAGAAGCTCCTAAACTCCTGATCTACAGGGCAACATCTCGTCAGTCTGGTGTTCCAGATCGTTTCAGTGGGAGTGGGTCTGGAACACAGTTCACTCTGACCATCAGCAGAGTCCAGCCTGAAGATGCTGCAGATTATTACTGTCAGCAGGGTGCTGCATATCCATTCACACAGTGTTAGAGCGGCGTACAAAAACCTCCCTCAGCAGGAGAGAATCAGAGCCCTCAGGAGACTGATCTGAGAACAGGTGCAGAGCTGCTACAGATGACTGAACTCAGCTCATGGTAGCAGCTCTTTCAGAGGATGTGCACATGATCTCAGTCTCACCAGTACTGCATGTTAAAATAGACCTCTCACTTCCTCTGTTTGACTGACAGGTGTCCAGAGTCCATCCCGTCAGTCATTTAGAAACATCTAGCAGATCCACCCTCTTTCCCCCTCATATCCACAAGTAAGATACCCATATACCCATTATACACAATCTGAACCTTCACCTCCTCTACAATAGTCTGATTTAATGTCTGGAGGAAAACACGATACAACTTTGTACTTAACCCTACGTATTGATTGGTTAGTCATCTTTCTTTGTCTTCAGTTCTCCCTCCTCATTACATAGTACACACACATGATATCAGTTTGGGACATTTTGATGTCCTTTGCATACTATCTTTTATACAGCAGCATGGTGTCTATATTTGTAGATAGATGAAATATTACTACATTCAGGTAGCAGAGAGTTGCACAAATCCTATCTTCTGTTGACATGAGCATGAATTACTTTTTCTGCATCTTGTAGAGATAAAAACACTCCTGATTTTAAATCAGTACGGTAATGTGTTCTCCCTTCATCTTGTAGAGAGAAAAACACTCCTGATTTTAAATCATTACAGTAATGTGTTCTCCCATCATCTTGTAGAGAGAGAAACACTCCTGATTTTAAATCATTACAGTAATGTGTTCTCCCTTCATCTTGTAGAGATAGAAACAGACCTGATCTTAAATCTTTACAGTAATGTGTTCTCCTTTCATCCAGTGTGGGACACGTGTGAAGCTTTTAGCTTAGAGGAGCTTTTGGTCAAGTCCTGATGAAATAAAACAAACATTCAGAGTCATATTCTTTTTTTTATAATATATGAAATAAAGCAGCAAAAGCTACACATC
>NC_137918.1:25610415-25735415 GCF_963457725.1 Sprattus sprattus
ATGATTGCCTAGCCTGGTACTTACAGAAGCCTGGAGAAACACCTACACTACTGATCCACTACGTTAGTCATCGGACTTCTGGTACCTCAGATCGCCTCAGTGGTTCTGGATCCAAGACTGACTTCACTCTGACTATCAGTAAGGTCCAGCCTGAAGATGCAGGAGATTACTACTGCCAGAGTTATCATTCTCATGGTAGTGTGTTCACACAGTGATACAGAGCCGTACAAAAACCTGCCCTCCTTCATACTACACTGCTCAGCTGTAGCAGGGAGGGGCGATGATGTGAGACGTCACTGAAGTCTTCATCACAACACTAAACTCATCTTAATCCATTAGTTGACGCATGATCCACTGCCCATTATAATAATAATAATAATAATAATTCATTTTATTTGTTATGCACTCTTCATTCTAGGCAGAATCTCAGAGTGCAAAAGGACAGTTTAAGAAAATATATACATTTTTTAAAAAGTAGGAAATGCCTTTATGAATAAAAAGGTTTTTAGGCCAGTCTTAAAACAGTCTAGTGTCTGTGTTGCCCTTAACTGGTCCGGGAGGCTGTTCCACAGTCGAGGGGCTGCAGCGGCGAAGGCCCGGTCGCCCATGGTGCGTAGCCTGGTGTTTGGGATCTGCAGGGACAGACTGTTATTGGATCTGAGGGGGCGGGTTGATGTTTGGGGGGTGATGAGTTCTTGCAGGTAAGGGGGGGCATGACCATTTATGCATTGGTGGGTGAGCAGGAGGACTTTGTAGTCAATGCGGGATGAGACAGGGAGCCAGTGCAGTGAGTGTAAAATGGGGGTTATGTGGTTGTATTTCCTGACTCTCATCAGGATCCTGGCAGCGCTGTTCTGGATGTACTGCAGCTTTTGGATGTTCCTGCCAGTGATCCCAGTGAACAGTGAATTGCAGTAGTCCAGTCTTGAGGAGATGAAGGCGTGGACGAGCTTCTCAGCATCTGGCAGGGTTAAAGTGGGGCGGAGCTTGGCGATGTTTTTGAGATGGTAGAAGGAGATTTTGCACAGATGCTTTATATGTTCGTATAACACTCTAATGTAGAACTGAAGTTATTATTGGACACCCACAAGGTGAGCTTCAGCGTTTACTGAACAGTTTGAATCCCCTAAAGTGTGTCTCCTGTCTCATGTCAATCATCTGAAAGAAGTCTGTCTCAGTCTTGGATCCAAGGTCAGGTTTGCAGATAGTCAGGAAACTTGGGAGAGTATCCAAGAGTAGAAATAGGTTTATTTCAGCGTCACAGGACAATCCAATCGCTTGGTACACGATAGGTCTCTCTCAACATACTGAGAGGAGTAGCAGATATTTATACAATCATCCAGGATATGGGAGGGAATGGGTGTGTCTAGAGGTGGGTACTATTTCTGATTGGATGATTGAACCTGATTTAATCACAGTGAATGAGTACCTTGATTAAATCCCCATGAATAGCAGGAAGCTAGTTTGAGTGCATCAACTCAGTGATATCTAACAATTCCCCCCTATGATCATCGATCAATCTTACATCATGATCACAATAAAACCTAACAAAACCACAACGAACATTATCAGACATAGTGATCAAAACAATCCAACATTGTTACAAAATGTCAACAAACATGTGTTCCCATAGTGTAGTGGTAAAAAGTTTTAGAACAGAACACATGTTCTTATAGTGTAGTGGTTAAATCTGACAACCCCCCTATGATCATCGATCAATGTTACATCACGATTAAACATAATCAAACATTGTTCTAGTACAAACACACATGTCTTCATAGTGTAGTGTAGTGGTTTCAATGTATATTCCTATAGTGTAGTGGTATTAATGCACATTGAAAAACTTGATAGTTGCATACTGAAATCTCTGTTGACTATGGACAAGGCTCCTGCGGCGTCATTCGCAATCTTGTCCATAATTGAGGCTACTTCTCTGACCTCATCCATCACCACGGTAATACCATAGTTTAGAATGACGGCTGCAAAGAAACGTTGGGCTAGGGTAGCAATCTGCACACCCAACATGAATGTTCTCCTTCAGCATGGGCATATGCGTGTGCAGGGGTGCAGGTGGTGGCTGTCGCATAAGGAGGAAGCGTTTGGAATGCCGGACATCACCATCGGGATCATGGTCGCCATCCACTCGATACGCCTTGGCGACGTTGTTCTCATGCTGATGGCTGATGTCGTCAAAAAATAAAAATCTCGTAGTAAAAAATATCTCGTAGTCAAGTTCATAATTAAGTCAGCATCTAAAATTCCCATCCAATCATCATATCATTGCTAAAAGTAATGACATGATTAACAAAAAGGCATGACTTAAATTATCCGTAATCATACGTTTTTTCTTTGCGCCCCGCCAGAGGTGGTTGTTCTGGAGGCATGCGCTCTATGGGGTTGGTGAATTTGTCCAATTTGGTTTCCCCCTTCACCATGACTGCAGTTTGGGAAAGTGACAGTGCTCTGTGTGTTGTCTTACACTTCAAATTCTTCCTGTCACATGGCTGTAGTCGTTGTCTCTCCACTGGCGGTATCTGCACTTCTCTAGTGTTTGATGGACAGTCTTGACTCTCAACAATTATCAGGTTGTTAGGATTGAAGCCTTGGCCCTCCAAACCTACAGTTCTCTTCATGACTTCCTCAGCTTCGCCTGCATCTTCCACTGACTCCGGTGCTATGTGTGTTCCCACGTCTGGAATCAATGGCTCCTCAGATTCCTGTGCCTTTTCTTGCACCGAACCTAGACCATCTTTATCATTAGGCACACACACATCACCTTTGTCAAGCTGCTGGCTTTCAGCCACCGTAAGAGACCGTAAGGAGGGCAGATTTAGTTTCCCGGAATCGCGGACATAAGGGTCAGTCTCTGATGATCCGTCAACTTCGCAAATCTTCTGAATATGTCTTCATCATCATTGCTCTCCTCATCACCCTCTTTGTGATGGTTATAGCGAGCTGTATATCTGCCACGTTTCTGAGTGTTGCACTGTTTCGCCCAATGGCCATGTTTCCCACACTTATGACATGTTTCATGGGATCTGTCTCTGGGTTCATACTGTGGTTTGTATTGTTGCTGTTGTTTAGGCTTTTGTGCATTTAAAAGTCTCAACATGCACTCCTGTTCCAAATTCGAATCCCAGGTGTTGACGCATCTGAGTTTGTGTTCGACATCCCGTTCCATCCTTCTTGCCACGCTGATAAGCATTTCGAAAGTAAACGTGGTATCCTCCCATGTAGGTGTGGTCAGCTTGACAGCCTGCTTCACTTCTGGATTCAGGCTATGCAGCAGGTTAGCCTTAAGAGCACCATTGTCACTTGTTCCAATGCTCTCCTCTGTCAAACCACTCATGCCTGAGTGTCTTAAAAAGGTTTCAATGAATCTTTGTGAAAAGTCATCAACAGCCTCATTAGTCCTTTGTTTGCAGGCGGCTATCTTGGCCCAATCAGTGGTGGCGTTTGTGGAACTTTGGATGTAATCACGTAGTGCCTGCCAGCCCTCGTCTATCTTCTGTTGACTGTCTCCTAGTCCTCTTTCAACGGCCCGCCTTATTTTGTTTGACTCAGAGGCATTAAGTATTGTACACATCATTGCCACGCCGTCTAAAGGATGGAGTTGGTAGATGTTTCGCAGACGGTTGATTTTGGACCATGCCTCCATGCCCGACTTGCGAGGATGTTGCAAGTCTTTAGTCCATTGATCAATATCCTGGGGTTTTGCCGGTTTATATCCATACGTCACATTTCCACTGGCATGCCTGGTCGTTAAAGGTCTCAGCTTGATTGGATTATCCGAGTCCATTGCGTCATCACTGTCCTCACACACGTCGCTGTCTGTGTGGGGAGCCATTGCTGATTGCAACAGTCTTCGTGTTTCAGACTGAGCCGCTTCCCTCATTTCCTGAAAGGGGTACAAGGTCTCGCCAGGTAGCGTCAGTTGATCAGAAACATTAATCCCAGCCTGAGTCGTTAACATTTTCTCCGCCTTCAGCGATCTCACATCTTCCGCTAGAGCTCTGGTTTTATTCTTTTCCACAATCAATTGTCTTTCGGTCTCAGATTTTTCGACCTTCAACTTTGAAAACTCCGCCTCTCTCTCAGCCTTCTGGACAGCTTTTTGCCTACGTGTGACTTGACTCAGAATTAGCAAAGCGTATGGCAATTTGTTTGTACCCGACAGCCGCTGCATCTTTCCCCATGCGCGTTTTGCATCGTCAATCGGCCATAAATTGTCACTGTCAGGCACAATGTCATATTTGTTTTCCAGCTTCTTTTGTAGCACATCTACCTTCAAATGGTCATTGATGAAACCTCTTACAGATGAAATTATGGTTTCTTCATCAATTTCAGGAGCTGCTCGCCCACCCTTTTTATTGGTGGTTTTCTGCTTAACTTTTTCGTTCTTTCCGATCATTTTGGCTTTTGCCAAAATATGGATCACAAAAACAACAGCTGAAGCCTTCTCTTCACTGAGTTAAAATAAGCAAACTCTCAATTGCAATTATCTGCAGTCTACTCTGCGTTCGACGTGCACTGTATGTTTTTTCCGAAAACGGTTTATCACCATAACACATACACACCATACGGTAACTTCTGTCCCGCAAAAACCAAAGTGCATACAATTAAGTATTAAAATGTATCACTTACTCATAAATGATCTGTCTCGGAAAAAACAGGTTCACTTATGGGCCCAATCTTCACAAGTCCTTATATCGAGTGCATACAATTAAGTATTAAAATGTACCACTCACTCATAAATGATCTGTCTCGGAAAAAACAGGTTCACTTATGGGCCCAATCTTTACAAGTCCTTATATCTGTTAGATGGATCTGACGTACACAGCTTTTTCCATTCTTTTTTTCAGCAAAGGAAAGATGATTATACTCCGTATCCTATCTTCTTCTTTTTCCTTCTTGAAACTGGGTGGAAACGCCAGATGAAAGAAGTCTGTCTCAGTCTTGGATCCAAGGTCAGGTTTGCAGATAGTCAGGAAACTTGGGAGAGTATCCAAGAGTAGAAATAGGTTTATTTCAGCGTCACAGGACAATCCAATCGCTTGGTACACGATAGGTCTCTCTCAACATACTGAGAGGAGTAGCAGATATTTATACAATCATCCAGGATATGGGAGGGAATGGGTGTGTCTAGAGGTGGGTATTATTTCTGATTGGATGATTGAACCTGATTTAATCACAGTGAATGAGTACCTTGATTAAATCCCCATGAATAGCAGGAAGCTAGTTTGAGTGCATCAACTCAGTGATATCTAACACATCTCATGTCACGTCTGCCTATGCACACATTAAGGCCTGTCAGTTATGAAGCTCATGAATATGAAACATGAGCTTTGGTAATGCAATCACTTCACAAAGGTACTGATACAGTGGGTAAGAGGTCATTCTGTTCAGTGCTTCCCCTCCACATTGGGTATCATTCTGTGTCTGGTAAAACACCTGCTCTTGCACACATCTAACAATAGGGGGAGACAAAGTTCCTCCTTTGGAAGCACAAGGTGCGGAGTGTGAGTTAGCAGATGTGCCAAAGAAGAGCAACGACAGACGGGGAAGGGGTGTTAGTTGTGCTTCAATGACCAGTAAACCCTCCCTTATAATGAAGGTATTTTCGGGTGTGTGCTGTGAGCTCTCTCTCTCTTTCTCTCTCTCTCTCTCTCTCTCTCTATCTCTCTCTTTTTCTCTCTCTAGGACGTTACCTTGGTTTGAGTGTAACAGACGAAGATGCATGTGTGTGAACATATGAAGATGTAAAAGTGATGGATCGGCAACAGCATCATTCAAATCCGTAACGAAATGAGTGTTTTGTCCTTGCTTGTATTGCATTAAATTGATGGCTGTTAGACTTTAGATGATAAACATTTGAAATGTGCATATTCAATGTAGCAGGTTTAAGTGTCCAGTTCCGGTTGACAGCGACACAGCAGAAAAGACATCAGAAGCACTAATTCAGTCATATATGACCTCTCACCAGCCCTTAAGCCTGGGAGAATAAAGACATCAGAACCACTAATTCAGTCTTACATAGCCTGTCACCAGCCCTTATGCTTGGGAGAATAAAGACATCAAAACCACTAATTCAGTTTTACATGACCTGTCGCCAGCTCTTATGCTTAGGAGAATAAAGACATCAAAACCACTAATTCAGTCTTACATAGCCTGTCACCAGCCCTTATGCTTGGGAGAATAAAGACATCAAAACCACTAATTCAGTCATATATGACCTGTCACCAGCTCTTATGCTTAGGAGAATAAAGACATCAAAACCACTAATTCAGTCTTACATAGCCTGTCACCAGCCCTTAAGCTTGGGAGAATAAAAGCCCATTTCACTGAGTCATCATCAACACATGACATCACCAACACTTACGAATGAAGAGCTGCTCTAGAAACAGATTGTAGACATTAGATCTTTAGTGCTTATATGAATTATAATACCACTCATCCTCACTGTAGACTCATCTTCATTAACACCACTGTGACTCAGAGTCCAGACCCATCCACCACACCAGGAAGCACAGTCCCCAGACACTGCATCTTCAACAGGCCTGTATGGACCACATACACAGCTTATATGAATTATAAGTGCCTAGCCTGGTCTTAAAGAAACCTGGTGTGTATTTGTACCATCAATCAGCCACAGAAGTCATGACAACACTAAACCCCACCCCAATAAGTCACTTGGAGATTTCAACTTCATCCAGATATTATTAATATAACATTTATGTCCTGTTTAATTGAGAATGTATCCATACAGCTTTTGAAATAAATAGTCCAATCTGTTGTTAGCTAAATTAGCTCACCACTGAGTGTCATTACACTTACTATGACATGTCTGGTGTTACAGCTGCTGTTGCACACATTAATCACTAGGGGGAGGCAAAGCTTCAATTTCCCTGCACCTGAATTCAAGAGTGAGTTTATCAAGAGTGAGTTTTAGCAGTGGTGGTCCGTCAGGGCCTTGAAGGCCTTCTCTGCTGGCCTAAACATCATCAGAAAATAAATGTAATGAAATACATTTTATTTTAATATTTTTTTTTCATAAATATGTATTCAATGATTCCTTATAGTCCATTATCTTCATTTCATAACTTCCAGCGTTGTTAATTTATGTTAGAGCTTTCATCCAATCATATTTCAGCTATCATGTGTTGCCACGCTCCGCGAAATCTTCCCCGAGAACAGAAATCTTCCCTGAGGCCTTCAGAATTCACATTGAAGGCCCGTGTACATCTGATTGGTTATCACAACTGGCTGTTTCATTTAATTTAAGTTGAATGAACTGAAACAGACAGTTGTGACAACCAATCAGATTTCGAGTTGGCGACACTGGGCCTTCTAGAAGGCCCGGAAGATTTCTTTCCTCGCGTTAAACGTGACACGAAAACGTCCTTTGATTGGATACTGAGGCAGACCGGTGCAGTGCTTCAGTGCTCAGTTTAGCTGGCTAATGCGAAAACGACGTACATCGGTTTCAATGCTTATTATGCTAGTTGTTTCAATTGGTAAGACTAAATATAATTACATTAACCAACTCAAATAAACTAGTTTACACCAACTTGATAATTCCAGTTTTTGATACAATTACAACGCCATTTTCAAGACGGAACTTTCAAGAAAAACTGGATATCGTGAGGATGGGAAGTTTAATGAAACTGCTTTGCAGGTGGGACAATGCGATGTTTAGTGGACAAACTTGTTAAAGCTTTCGGTGGACTTAATAAAACTTTGTAGACTAATCCCTGAAAATCGCCTTTTATTTTTAAGTTGTGACAGTAATATCCAAGCGATCATATAACTGAGAGTTTACTACTCTTAATGTATTGTTAATACGGGTGTATTGATTTTAAATGCTCTGGAAATATTAATAAAGTCTGTTGTACTCGACTATGTTAAGGTGATGCAATGCTCACTTATACTGCCTTTCTGTATAAATATAATGGTTCGAGAGCCATGTCGTCATAATGATGGTATTAGGAGGTGGATTCACTCAGTTTAACATCGTGTAGGACATCGCTGAAGGCCTAGTCGTGAAATGCACGGACCGCCACTGCCGTATTACCTACTGTTAATTGTTAATGTAGCCTATCTCTTTATCTGTCCTCTCTGATAGCATGACCTCATCACCATATCCATTAAGCACATATACCTACATATTAGGCATCCGACTCACTCTGTCTCTTTTTCCTCTCCTAGTCTAGTCTATCTCTGCTGTGGGATGCTGCTGTAGTCTCTCCACCTGATCTACTTGTAGAAACCCTCGGCCTACACCTACACAGACCCACCCCCACCACACTATCAACATCTTAAACATGATTTCCCCTCTCCTTCTCCTCCCTCTCCTTCTCCCTCCCCCCATCCCCTTCCTTTTTTATCTCTACCCGGCCGTCTCCAAGACTATGAGCCCCCTCTTATGTGCCGAGGTTCAGCTTGAGGTTTCTTCCTGATTAATGAGAGTTCCTTGCTCCTGTTGCCATTGTGCTTGCTCTAAGGGGGTTCAGGCCTTGGGCTCTGTGGGCGCCTTGAGACAATTTTATTATTTTGGTGCAATATAAAATACATTTAATTGAATGGGATTTAATTTCCCCACAAAACAATAATAAAAGGACTGAATGACAATGATAATGATCAAGCTTTTTATTTGTGTCTGTAGGTCACATAAAGCATCAAAATATACACAATACATATTGGCACATATGGCAACATGAAGCACATTTAGGTTAATACCAGAATACAGTATTTTTGTGAACACGTAAGAGTATGTGTTTGCCTATCAGTCTGTGTGTGTATGTGTGTCCATGTGGAGTGTGTGTGTGTGTTTCTCCCTCTGTGTAAGCGTGTGTGAGTGCTCTGTCTCTACTCGGAGCAGTCTCCCATCTTGATATCCTGAGTGACGAGATGCTGGTTGCCCTGTGTGGCCTCACAGGTGACCTTTGCCCCCTTCCTCCACTGGTCCTGGGTGAGGGTGAGGGTGCTGCTCCAGCTGTAGAGGCCGTCCTTCTCCAGGAGTGCATATTAAGTCCAGTTTATTTTCTATTTTGCAAAGTTTTTTCTTTATTCTTATTTTGTTTGTTTGTTTGTTTATTATTATTCTGAATCATATTTTTGCCTTCACGGCCTTATTTTGGGACAAAATAAAAAATCCCAACTTCCACCGCAACGCCTCCTGAGAGTCTTTTCCACCTTGCTCGACCACTCAACCACGTCTACCCTTAACAGACACAATGAAAAGGATAAGTGCCTCAGGGGAAGACAGGAAAAGCACGACAGAGAATATTGCAGAAATAGATGTAAGGGAAACAGAAGGAGCTAGTGGAGAAAACAGAACAGAAAGGCAAGAAGCCAGTGGCAGTGAATGTTCAGGAGACTAGTTGTCAGAGACAGAGCAGGAGGAGGAGAGCGATTCTGGGAGAGGAGAACTGAATGAGAAACAAGTCTGAGGTCACCAGGTGAGTGGTTATCAGTAGCTGAAGAATGGGACAGGGTTGGTCGGGTTATGGCAAACTAAAATAATTTTAAGGCTGGCCATATAATAAACATAATGACAATTCATATCGTGTCTGTCACTTTCACTAAAAACATCCCTGTCACAATAGGTCCCGAACCAACTCCCATAATCATGACAAATCGCACTTGCACATTATCAAAGCACCCATTCCAATAACATGGGATTATCAATAAAACATCATTAGTGTCCATCAGAAGGTTCAATCCATTGTTTATGGCTAGATGGGCCGTTAGAAAACTGCTGCTCTGAGTGATGCAGCGTGTGAGTTGTAAAATAGTAGTTTTTGACAATGAAGTGCCACCCCAATTAAAAGAATGGCCAGAGCCGGCCCCCCAGAAATAATGTTCTGGCTACGCCCCTGCCCCTGAGGAAGTGTGTGTGACTGGGCCATGTTTGCATATCTGCCCTGCCTTACTGCTCCATCTAATTTAAAAGCCCTAGTGTTAACTAAATGACTTCAGCGCTGATAGGGCCACTCAGAAGAAAGATTCAAAGATGCTTTCAACTGTTTTAATGCTAGTAGCAATGGGACTCCTTGCACAAAGTGAGAAAGACTTTATGTAACTACACTGAGCTTTTGGCAAGATATTACTACATGTTAAAATAGATCTCTCACTCCCTCTATTTGACTGACAGTTGTCCTCAGTCATTTAGAAACACCACATTAGTTTATGTCCCTCCAACAGAGTGCTGGTCAGATTGACAGCTGTGGTTGCTGATCACAGACTCCTGAACAGAGTTGAGCCACAGGCTGCATGACTGTCCATTCAGGTTGATTTGAATCTGTACTCCAATCTAAGTCTTTCAGTCATCCATTCCCATGTCTGTCCATCCATTCAACACTACTGGTCATGTGTGTATGTGTGTACATACACTACTGTTCCATCCAGCACTGTATACTAGTGTTTATGTGTGTACATACACTACTGTTCAGCACTGCATACTTGTGTACATGTGTCTGAGTGCTGTATGAGGAGCCCTACCTCCGTAGAGAAGGGGGACTGCTTCACACACGTGACTCCCAGACTCCAGGGAACAGACTCCCAACATCCAGTCCATCAGCAGGGTCATCAGCTTCTCTGAGCCACCAAAAGCTCATGCCGGACCCTGACTTCACCACAGGAACTCAATATGGAGATTTTTTTATTTAGTGGATTTCTATTATAGATACATTAGTTCAATTCAGTTTATACAGCTTATGTAGATCTGCACTCTGCACTACATTTTAAATGTAAAAACACAAAATCTCTATTCATGAAGTTTATTTTACACAGAAAAACACAGTGCTAATACATTTAAATCAAAACTCTCCATATTCGTTTGTTTCTTGGTGTGTTCTTGTGTTTTTTTTTATATGGAAACCGCCACGAAGCTGATCCTGCCGTTCTCAATTTCTGTTCAGTAATACAATGTCTGCAAACAGAATATGTCACCAAACAGAATTAAAACACACATTTTACTATGCGTAATGTGCACCTGACTTGGACCTAGAGCTACAGAGTACCAAACATACACTGCACGAAAAGCAAGATTATCGGGCCCGTATACGCTGTGATACAGCCGCGAATGATCACCATTCCTGGCTGATCGCGGACATTCCCCCGAAATATCTGTCTGCCGCATACTGACGGAATTTCCCAGGAAGGAACCTGCGAGTGGAGGGGGGCCGATGTGTTTAGCATTCTCACCTCCCGCTGACAGAGGTGCGAAATGCTCTTATTAGCATATTGACTGTCAGCAGTCTAGCCACACACACCCTGCTGCAGCCATTGGTTGAAAACGAGAAGGAATTGAATTAAAACGTCTTGTGATGAGACGGAATGAGATTCTGTCTAAAGGTCCGCTTTCAACTGACAAAACGTATCCCCTCCCATTTACAGCTATTGCCCCATAAAAACGAAATAAAAAATAATGTAATAAATATTCTTTCTTTAGGTCCGGGGTTATCACATTTCTTGATTCACCTTCCGTTTTCAGAGTTCTGCCTTTAGGGTTTTGATTCCGTGGATGTCATGATTCTTGCTTTGGTTTGCCTTTCATTTTCAGAGTTCGAGGTTTGCAATGTACTTTGGAGGCTGTTACACTTATATTCCCGAGCTTCCTCTCTGTAATGTTCTTGAGATTCACTTTTGGCATGTAATTATACAGAGTCGGGCTTACTCTGATATTGAGATAGTCATTTCGCAACTTGGGACATGTTGGCCACTCGTGAATATCTATCCTGTGTCTTTTCAGGTAGATTTTGAAATCTTGCGCGAGCTTTGGGAGCTTCGAACCTGCCCTTTTCAGGTTGATGGTATTGTATACCTGTGTCTAACCTCTTAGCCACGTTGCTGGTAAGTAAGCTCGTTAGTGCGACCAAGTACCTGGTTTATCATTCCTCCCCCCTCTGGCGTATTTCTCTTCTGTTACTGGAGCGTGCGAATTGGGAATTGTTTAGTGGACTTATGTGACGTTTTAATTATGTTCACGTAAAGGCGCCCGAGGCAACATTAGAAACTTTAGACTCGATTAATAAACGTTCAATTTCTAGTCTTTTTTACACGTAGTAAGTTTTAATACACAGGATAAACACCCTGTTTTGAGAAGTGGGTATACCCAATGCTGACTGAAAAATAAGTGGGTATACTCCGTATACCTGCGTATACACTGGACTACACCACTGGACATTCAAGGAGCAAAGATGAGACGTCGTGTGTGGTGAGAACTGATAAAAAAAAATCGCCTGCCTTCTGTTTTCCACGGTTGATCGCATGTTATGCTAGAAATGGCTTAGCAGCATGAGTGGGATGGGGAAAGATAACACCTTTCCATTCAGACGCAAATTTAGCTAATCGGAATCTGTAAGTGGTTCCAGATATTTATATAGTTGATCTCTCTTATTTGACGAAGCAGTGAGTTAGCTGTCTTTCAATGTCTCTTGTCGAATGATCTCACATGTTTATGGTGGTATGTGTTTAAAAGTTTTAACTTAGGCTATGTGTAATGTTCCTAACTTATTATTATTTCACCTTAATGTTCTTGAGGTTCGTTTCTGGCATGTAATTATACAGAGTCAGGCTTACGCTGATAACAGTCATTAAGAGTCGTTAACAGTCGTTAAGCAACTTGGGCCATGGTTGCCACTAGTAGGGATCGAACCTGTGACTTTCAGGTTTTTTAAATCAGTGAAGCAGTGACGGGATGGGGGGGGGGGGGGGGGTTGTTTTCAATCCAGGTCAATTTAATTAACATAACAAAACCTAGGCCTGGTCAAGGGAAGGGGTGGGGGGGCTTTCACACCAATGTGGGCTTCTACGGCAATACACAGGGTCGAATACTGTCGTAAATCCCACATTTCATGCAGTGATACACTCTGACCGCAACGCCAAAGAGCCATGCTCAATGGGATTATGTGTAGTGAAGTCACATCCTCACACTGCCTTCATCTTCGGGAAGCGCATCCTTGTGCTTCACGCACACAGGCATTTCTCACGCATCCACCAATCGCACTTCTCTTATCCCACCATTGTCACCAAATGTCAAAGGCTAACTGTGTCAAGTGTATTTTAGGGTAGGCACAAAATGCAGCAGGGAGACAAAAACTCTGTGGTTGGCAAATGTATTTGTTCTCTATAACCCATAATGCATAATCCAAGAAAGATGAAAAACAAACAAAAAGACTTGAACACAAATTGAAACAAAATATATTTAAAAACAGCTGTATATGCACAGCCAGTATTACAGCTTAATACAAACGTCATTAAATAGACCCACAAAATACAATGACATCAACCTCACGCTTCTGAAGATGTTTGAGGAAGCATAGACTCAGCTCATCAAACAAACTCTCACTAAAGAAGCCTCCCAACTACTACTACGTCAACCCTTTCATCAGGTAGCTGAACTCATACCATCATACAACCATATCACCATTGCAGAGGCGTGAAATCATGTGTCAAAGAAATGCACATTATACAAAGTTAAAATGGTACCAACAATATTTAGAACTAAGGCAGGCCTTCAAAATAATGATAACAATAGTTATGCAGTAGGTCACATTGACCATTGAAAACCATACAACTCAATTGATTGATTTCACAAAGGCGAAACCACGTTCAGAAGTGCACTTCAGAAAAAGATCCAATGGCATCAAGAACTCATTAAAACTTGTTTGTTGAACAAGCATGGTATGTACAATGTAAGTCATCCCTAATCATGGGCTGTATACAAAGACAACTGATAATTAGTGATTTGATGGTAAATGAATGAGTGTGGTGTGAAATGTTTGGCGTGGTGTTAGTGATAAGTGTGCACCCCTATGCTTCCACACACACCAGACAAGATGAACCAGTTCAGAGAGTTATATGGGGATGTACAATAAGGACTGTAGAATTCTCCGTTGGCGGTTAAAAGTATAATGAATATCTGCTGCATCCGCCATTAGGTCGCACCTAGGAAGTGCGGCATCACAAGTAGTTAAACTAGTTTAGAGATGGTGATCACTAGAAAACTAAATAACCCTTTAAAGTGATGCAGTGGACAGGTAGACACACAGTGCTGATCCGTGGGGCAGCTGGATGATCATCTGGTACTGAGTGTCTGGAACCTGCAGCATCTGCAGCAGCTCTGCTCCAGTCAGACTAATGGATGATTGATGGCTGCCCAGTTAATACCTGTTGAGGAGATTTTGTAGATAACATCATCCTCACTATGAGGTTTCCCCATTTGGATTCCTCAACACCGACATGTGTAAATATGTAGAACAGCTCAGACTAATGACTGATTAAAGGTTCTCCAGGTAATGTCTGCTAACAACATTTTACACATCACACAGATTATACTCTAGTATTTTAAACATCACTCATATCCAAATATATCATATATGGAGATGATAAACAGACACAGTGACACATGTTTATATGCAAAGTGGATAACATGGAATGTTATTGTATGTGCTGTATTCATTACTTACTTTAGTTCAGTCAGGTTATAGTTAGGATCTTCCTCTATTTTAGAAAGCAGCTTCACATCATAATCCTCCTCATCAAGTTTGTTTCCTCGCAAGTCCAGCTCTCTTAGACTGGAAAGGTTTGATTTGAGAGCTGAAGCTAAAATTTTACAGCTCAACGAGGTAAGGCCACAGCCGCACAGCCTGTAGACGCACACACGCACACACACACACACACACACACACTTTAAGGCCACAGCACCTCAACCTGTAATCACATTTGAATAACATATTATAGAGAACACAGACTCAACATGAAGCCAAACACGCCCCATATACACACCAGACGATTTAGATTTTCAGAAACACACGCAACAAACAATCATTTCAGTAATATTCAGAGCTGCCTCATTAGGAAGCGAAATTTGATCAGAACTGAAAATAGATCAGGCAGTCTGCTGTTAATTTACATGCACTGTGACATAGACATTCACACACACACACACACACACACACACACACACACACACACACACACACACACACACGGCAGGTTGCCATTAAAGGGCACTTATTGACACACATAAGGCATCTATGTTTTTATTTCCATTGTAAACTTAGGCGTGTTTCAAACCTGCAAAGTCCAGGTCCTTGGTTTTAAAGACGGGGAAGGTCGCAGACAAATTCCGCTTCAAGCTGGGAGAACACCATATCCCATCTGTCACTGAGAAGCCTGTGAACAGCCTTGGAAAGGTCTTCAATTGCAGTCTAAACGACAGGGAGGCCATCAAGGGAACAAGTGCTGACCTGGAGGGCTGGTTGAGAACAGTGGACAAGTCTGGGCTCCCTGGAATATTCAAGGCCTGGGTCTACCAGCATGGGATCCTTCCAAGAATCCTCTGGCCTCTGCTCATTTATGAGGTCCCCATGACTGTGGTGGAAGGCTTTGAGCAAAGGGTGAGCAGCTATCTGCGGAGATGGGTGGGATTGCCACGCAGCCTGAGCAACATAGGGCTGTACGGAAACACCAACAAGCTCAGGCTGCCCTTCAGCTCAGTCAGGGAGGAGTTCATCGTGGCACGGGCACGGGAACATCTGCAGGACTGTGAATCCAGAGATGCCAAAGTGTCAGGGGCAGGGATTGTTATGAAGACAGGGAGGAAGTGGAGGGCAGCCGAAGCGGTCCATCAAGCAGAAACTCGGCTGAAGCACAAGTCCATCCTCGGAGCAGTGGCGCAAGGCAGAGCCAGACTGGGGAGCCAGACAACGACCCGGTATGACTCTGCCAGCGGGACAGAGAGACAGAGGTTGGTGCAGGAGGAGGTGCGAGCTTCAGTTGAGGAAGAGCGAACCAGCAGAGCAGTGGCTAAGCTGCAGCAGGGCGCCTGGATGAAGTGGGCGTGAAGCGTCACCTGGAAGGACATCTGGCAGTGGAACCCCCAGAGGATCAAGTTCTTGTTCCAGGGCGTCTACGATGTCCTCCCAAGCCCATCCAACCTGTGATTATGGGGCAAAATAGAAACACCTGCATGCCCCCTGTGTTCCAAAGCAGGGCCACTTGAATACATCCTGAGCAGCTGCTCCAATGCGCTGGGTGAGGGCCGGTATCGATGGAGGCACGACCAGGTCCTCAAATCCATCGCTGAGGCAATCAGCAAGGGGATCAAGGGCAGCCGATACACCCAAGCCACAGCTAAGGCCATTCACTTTGTTAGGGAAGGACAAAGGGCCGAAAAACATCAAAGAGCTGCTCTGCTGGTTTGCTCTCCACGGCGCGAGACTGGGTGATGACAGTTGACTTGGAGAGGCAGCTGAAAATTCCACCACACATCACCCAGTCCAGATTGAGACCTGACATCATCTTGGTCTCAGAAGCCTCAAAACAACAATTTTTGCTGGAGCTGACAGTCCCCTGGGAGGAGAGGATGGAGGAGGCGCAAGAAAGAAAGAGCGAGAAGTACCAGGAGCTGGTGGAGGATTGTCGGAGGAACGGGTGGAGGGCAAGGTGTATGCCAGTGGAGGTGGGAAATCGGGGATTTGCCAGCCACTCCCTGAACAAAGCCTACGGCACACTGGGCATTACAGGTGCCACCCGAAGAAGAGCCATAAGTCAGAACGTAGAGGCAGCAGAGAAAGCGTCTAGATGGCTCTGGTTGAAGAGGGGAGGGCAGTGGGGGTAGCATGCCACTTGGACACAGGCCAGGGTCTGTTCATCCTCGGTCGGGTCGCCTGGAGGAGGGTGTCTGTTGCAAGACCCGAAACACCCAGTGACTCCATGGAAACAACACTGATGATGTGTCCAAGTTTGCGCATCAGTAGATGTATTTTTAACAGGCAAATAAACATGCTGCATTCCAAACGACCTGATTATGTAATTCTTTAAGCTATGCATGCCGTCAGTTTTCTTCAATAGGCTAATTTAGAAGCAGAAATAGATATTTATCCGTCTTATCATTCAACTGTCCGGAAAATTAAAACTCTAATGACCGGCAACATTTTTCTCTAGCGGAACCACTGGTGTGTGTGTGTTTAAATGACACACTCACACACACACACACACACACACAAACAAACAAGCACACAGGCAGACTTACTCCAGTTTCTCCAGTCTGCAGTTTGGATGATCCAGACCAGAATAAAGCAGCTCCACTCCTGAATCTCCCAGATTATTGTCCCTCAGTAGCAGCTGTCTCAGACTGGAAGAGTTTGAGCTGAGAGCGAAAGATAAAGCTTCACAGCTGTCCTCTGTTAGTTTACAATCCCACAGCCTGTAGACACACAAACATTAAAATTAAGGCATATAGATGAGAATCACAGCAATAAAAAGACAGCCAACACAGTTTCAGAATACACCTAATACAAGTAAGACTAAAACTATCCCTCCATACAACCTACAGTTTTGCTGAAATTGGCATGTATGTCAAACTAATTTAGATGGGAGGATTGTCAGGCTGGATAATAAAATGTTTTTTTCTCTCTCAAGCCTAGCTGTAAGTGTCATGATTCGTGGCAGTCATTGCCACGATTTGGGATAGTGGCTGCCTCTGGTGGCCGAAGGACAATATTTATTTTTGTCAGGTTTTTAATGGCACAAACGACCATAGATATCTTAGATAAAGGCTAGATAAGTTGCCCGCGTTGCTGGCCGACGGAGTCAAATGCCCGCACAATGCAGCCATTTTGAGATGGCTACTGAAACTCAGCATACAAAATGGCAACAGGAGATAAATGTATACTTTTATTATCACCTTTATAAAAGCAATACTACTGATATAATAAAATACAGGTGATCCCATGGGATCTCGTTGGAAATCATGTGCAACTTAACAGTTTTATGATGTGCAACTTAAGTTGTATTGAAAAGAAAGAACAATTATGCCTCGCCAATTGATGTAAAATGATTGAAACACAATAGCCGTGATACAAAATAAAGCTGCATATTTCAACATGTTCAAGTATCGAGAATTATTACCAAGGTAATGACGTTTGTAAATCAAGTAATTTGTAAATCCGTCAAGATTTCCGCGAGAAAAGAGTGTAAACGATTGTGAAGATCACTGACGTACCTAACGTACCACTGATCCCTCCCGCAAGCTATACCGTCCTTAAAATGGCCTCCTGTGTGGGCATTCAAGAATCCGCCGTTGCACCCCCTTGCACACGACACCCTGTCCTTCCTCAAGGACCCCCTAGGAGCAATGGGCAACTTGTAGCACCAGGGGGCCAGGTGAAGTGAACTGTCCGTCTTTGGTCAGGGATGGACATGTGTTCTGTTATTTTTAATGTTTTTTCTGTTGGGGTTCTAAATGGAGAAAACCCCTTGTAAACATGGGGAGAACATACAAACTCCACACAGAAAGTCCCGGGGCCCACCTGATTACTGGCGGTCTGGGGAGGACCTGTCCCCCAGAGCCCACACCGCCACATGCGGGAATCGAACCCATGACCTTCTTGCTGTGAGGTGCCAGTTCCATCAGTGCAAGCCCCTGAGCCACTGTGCCACTATATGGCACATGTGCCTTTGTTTTCTTGTGTGCCTTCACCTGTTTCCCATTGTGTGATTGTCTCTCCTCTCAATTAGCCAGGGCATAAAAACCTGGCTAGTCTCTGTGGACCTTATCGGTTAGTTCCTGAGAATACGAGTCTTAAGAAGGAGTAGTGCTCTCAGGCACTTTGTCGCCTCTAGCTAGTCTCATGTTTCAGGTCAGTGTCTCGTTGTGGTTCTCAAGCCGCTTTTGTTGTGCGTGGCTTCTTAACCCTTCCAAAACGATGTGCGCCCGTGGGGCGTTTGGTGGTATTTCTATTAATAGAATGTAAAATCTCCGAGTTTTTGTCCTCCAAACATAAAACTAACACCCTGAGAAAGCTTGAATCTTCTAGTTTTCAAATATATCCAGTTCGAAACAAACAAATGAATGAGCACTTTGTAAGGAGAATACAGGTAAAGCCTTGCATATTTCTCTCTCAGAGTGTATAAGCAACCGGTGATTGCCCACCCATTAGCAGATTAGGGCTATTCATATGATAAGCTCATGGTAAATCTCGGATCGCTATTGGGTAATGACGTTGCAGTAAAACGTGAGAAAACGCCCCATTTTCCCGTATAAACAAGGCAGCATGTAAGGATGTTTACATTTGGACTGAAGAGATACATGATGGCGAACTCCTTCTCTGCTGCCGAAGCCTTGCGCCAAATTCAAGAAGACCTAGTCGGCGAGGAGGAAACCACATCCTCGGATGACAGCGATGACGATATGGAAGATGAACACATGCACTTTGAGCTTCGTCTTTACCCCGTTGAGGATATCCCTGTTGAGTAAGTTTTATTTGTTTATTTGTTCACCTAGCTCTTGTAATGAATGCTGTTGATTAACTTATAGGGAGTAAAATGCTCCTCTGAGTTGAACGAAATATTTTAGTATGCTACTGTTTGCATAGTGAATAAATTACTTTATGCTTCTAAGACTATTGTATGGTAGAATATAATTCTCAGAGTTGCGTTAATGACGTTAGGCTATATCAACGATTGTTGTTGACGTTTCGAGTTGGTTGTCTGTGCTGATATAAGTAAAACATACTTGGTGACTATATTGCAGCCATTGATGTAAAAATGCAAACGTGTCTTACTGTTATAGCGAGTAAAATGCACGTCGGTATGCTATGAGTTGAATGGAATGTTTAGTATACTACTATTTGCAGTCTACTATTTTCAATCACTTTATGTCGCTAAGACTATTGTAGTAGAAAACATATTTAATTAACAGAGTTGGGTAAATGATAACAGGCTACACATATAAACGATTGTTGTCTGTTCCGAGATTAGTAAAACATAGAACTACATGGTGACTATATTGCAGCAGATGATGTAAATTGCAATCGCTAAAAACGTGTCTTACTACTGTGGGTAGTCGTTAGTGTTATTATGACGCGTATGGTAGGTGTGAATCAAAACTAGGAGGTGTTTGTGATCGAAACTGTAGTCGTTAGAGCGCTAAAGTGATATATGTTACAATGCCCGAACATAAAATGAAAGAGCAACAGTTAATTTTATTTTACTTTATTACAGAAACTTGGAGAACATTGCACCTACACCGCCAAGGAAGAGAGCACGCTGTCAGCCTAACCCAGATCTGTCGTCATGGAAGTCAGAGGGTGACAATGATGCAACTCCATCAGCACTGAGTTTTTTTCCTGCAAGGGAGCCTGGTGTGCAGCTGAATGCAGCAGACAACCACACTCCTCTAGACCTCTTCAAGTTGTTCTTTTCAGTGGATGCTGTGGAAACCCTCTGCCAGAACACCAACAAGCAAGCTGCTAGGAGCATTGCCAGAGGTGTAAAGTACAAATGGGTGGATGTTGGAGTTGCTGAATTCTACAGATACATTGGACTGGTTTCTACATATGCATGATCAAGCTGGATCACATTTCTGACTACTGGAGGAGAAACACCATCTTGTCCATCCCTTTTGTGGCAGATGTGATGGTAAGAGACAGGTACCAAACCATATCATGGAATGTGCACATGAGTGACCCAAGCGAGGACATGGTGAATGATGCCTACCTTTATGTACCTACTTTTATGCACCTTATTCTATGTACCTACCATGCCTTTACTTTTATGCACCTTATTAAATTCACCTTCTTATGCACCAAGCTTGTTTGCAATTTCTTGTATGTACTTTCAAAGCTAATGGTTGTGGGGGAGAGATAGCCACAATGACAGTCCAGGGCCATTGACATGTGAGCCATACTGGGGAGGGGCACTCACAGGGCAGTTTACACCTCTTTCATCAATATGCATAGTGGTCTAGGTGGAAAAAAGTGTCACCTTGTAAAATTCTTATAATTAGTGTAGAAATCACACACACTTTCTGAATGCTAAACTCACCTATGTGGAGCAAACACATATGTTTACAAGGTTCAGAGTAAAAAAGAAAACTTCCAAAATATTTAGAATGTGTTTTTTGTAAAAAGTCTGAGCACCTCTAAAGCTAGAGTTAATTTGAGTGTCTTTAGATTTAATTTTAATACAAAACTTTTTTTACTACATTTATTTTACTCTCATTTTATTATTGCTGAGTTGTTCTAGAATATAATCATAAATTCCACTTTTGCCTAATGGTTTTTAGTTAGGTGAAATATACAAAAATATCAGGCATGGCAGACTACCTAACAGAGTCAAAAAAAGCCCTCTGGGTTGGAAGTGTTAAAGCCTGCCTAGGTCCGCCTGAAAGCTACACTTTTTGTATCTCTTCAATTTATGGCCTTTTGCCCTGTACCTTACCCTCTTTGTTTTTGGATTTTCGTCTGCTGGCTTCTGACCTTACTTTTGTGCTTTGGATTATCGCTGTCAAAAGCATCTTGCGTTTTGGAACTTTATTAAGAATAAAGAAACCACGTTTTTGACAACATCCTGCATCTGGGTCCTATTAGTTCGCTTGGTTCACCAAACCAGCGGCCCGGGTTCAATTCTTGAGCCCAAAACCTTACAGTAAATCCAGGGAGGACACTGTCGTGAATAAGAACTGGTTCCAAGTACAGAAGACAGATTTTTCGAAGTTGCGATTGCACCAATTCACGCGAATTGCGAATTCAGAGCGACGTAGCAATTTTAACACATAACAGCAACTTTCCCGCAAATTTGACAAATCATTGTCATCAGCCTCAACCTTCTCCTGCCCTGCGGACACGGTTCAGACACTAGCAGAGTTCTAATCCGTTGTAAACAATGAGACATTTATTTTGCTGTGAATAAAGAATGAAGCAATACATCTGATTACTTCCCAAACCCTCGAGTACTGTTGCCGTGGAGATTTAACATTACTTTCGGATTGAAGATAAGGTAGCAGCTAGTGTAGTAAAATGGATCACTTGAAATTGGAAGACTTTAAATTAATATATGAAATTAACATAAACACCTATACGGATAAAATAAATCAACAAGGATAGCAAAACAGATTGATAAGCGAAGAATGAGAACGGCAGAAATGCAGGCAGGACGTCAGGCGACAAAAACAAATCACAGTGACACAGGCTGTTTTTTTTTTTTCGATTAATGTGTAGGCTGAGATATTCATAACATTTTATTCAGTCTTACTTGTGGTCCTTTTGTAATACCAACAGGTGCACTTCGTTGTGGATAAGTAAATCCTATGTACTGTTCCCCCTTCGTGTGTAGCATAACGTAGCATAACTAGCTATGTTTCTAGATGACTGTCTAACAGCTGTTGCCATTCCCATGAAACGGATATTTGAATGATGTCAAAGTAAAAGTCCTGTGTTCGGTTCCATAACATCAATACAAGCAATATACATTGTCTGACTTAAATAAGCAGGGGAAAATAGCCTTTTATGCTACATTTTTGTGGTCCTGGTAATCTTTTGTTTGGCATGTTGGTAAGGTTATTTAGAGGACCATTTCTCAATGGCTCTTTAGAGAATATTTGTTTATTTATTATTTATTTTTCAACAAATAACTCAATTCAAGGTGGGTATATCAAAAATGATATGTCCATTTATTGTACATTATACAAAAAAAGACATGATTAAAATAGGGACGCACATATAAAGCCAATAGCCAGTGCAACAACGCTACAAATATCTTACTAGTTTCATAGCCCACACATTAAGGAAGACAAACACGGCAACTTGTCAACTAGTGAGGAATACTGGTAAAAATCCAACGGTTGAAATGTCAACTTTGGCGAATGGATTGTTTGTAATATTGCTAGTTAGCTAACGCTATCTAATTACAAAGAGGGAAACAAGAAACTTTTTTATCTCAACTTTCATCGCAACAAATATGGAAAAACACCGCAATTTTCCAGCAACTTTTTTGAAAAGCCCCTGCGAAATCAGTAATTTCAGGCTTAAAATAGGGATGCACATATAAAGCCAATAGCAAGTGCAACAACGCTAAAAATATAAATAATTTCAGGCCGCAACTATCACAAAAAAAAGGCCCACGAAATCCGAGGGGGACTGATGAGGGCTACAATAGACTTCTAGTGGTAATACAGTATGTTGTTTTGCTATTTGTGACCTGTCACTTTTAGTTCTAATAAACCACAGAAATTGTCAAACAGAGCAGTCATGAAACATTGCTGCATTTCAGATTAATTTCTTTGGTAATGCAATATTTACTCTAAAGAGGTCCTAGTTTCTCTTCAGTTTTTCATGCAAAGCAACACTTGGCACAATTGAGCAAAAATAGAGGATGTTTATCTTTACATTTAGATTAATAATCCAGTTCCCTCTGCTAATTTAAACAGTCATTTGCTATTCATTTAGGGAGATGGTGACAGTCCAGTACATCAAGATGCAAGCACACAAAACTGGCACTGACGCTGTCACAAACTTAAAAACATGATTTTAGAAAGTGTGTGTGTGTGTGTTTAAGTGACTCTGTGTATCAGACAAGAATGAGTGCGCACATATAAACACAGACAGACTCAAACACACACACACACAAACAAACACAAACTGGCAGACTTACTCCAGTTTCTCCAGTCTACAGTTTGGATGCTCCAGACCAATAGAAAGCAGGTCCACTCCTGAATCTCCCAGCAGCTTATTGTAACTCAGGTGCAACTGTCTCAGACTGGAAGAATTTGAGCTGAGAACTGAAGACAAAGCTGCACAGCTCTTCTCTGTGAGATCACAATCCATCAGCCTGTAGACACACACACATTCAAATTAAGGCATACAGATGACAATCACAGAAATAAAAAGACAGACATCACAGTTTCCGAATACACACCATACAACTAAGGGTTCAAATACACATACGCGTTTTTTAAAAACGGGACGCGAGCAAATGCATTGATTCCTATGGTACGGCGAGCTTTGTGTGTACGCCCCTTCTCCACCACGCGTTGCGTCTTTGTAGCGCTTTTTAGGTGCTCTTAAAAGTTGAACTATTCTCAACTTTCCAGCGCAAGGCAGGGAAGCACACCGCTCATCAATGTCACACTCGGCCCAGGCAGCCAATCAGATCAAGCAACAGGCGGGCTTAACTACTTTATCACTTATTTCCTGTTTTGATGCTGGAAGATGTGGTATGATTAAGCAATATAGCACGAGTGGGAGTGGGATTATCCCTTACCTACCCCACTCCCACAAGTATTGCTTTTATAAAACAATTCTACAGTCAACAAATTACGAAAAATAGTTCCATTTTCAACGTCAGAATTTTGAATGAACGGTTTTCATCAATGCGCTTTCATCGCGGAGTGATTATTATTAGCTGTGAAAAGTCTGTTTTGGCCTCCGCACTTTGCCAAGGCGTTACTGAAGCGTCTGCGCCTGAAAAAAGACGCGTATGTGTATTTGAACCCTAAGACACACACACACACAAATGGCACTGATGACCTCCAGGAATTCACCTGCCGCCATAAAACATTAGATTGTGTGTAAGTGTGTGTGTGTGAGTGAGAGAGAGAGAGAGAGAGACTTTACAGTGTGACACACACACACACACACACACAGGTCTCTTTATTTTAGGGTGTGACACAAACACACAAATGGGTCTCTGTACTGTAGGTTGTGACACAAACATACACACACACACACACACACACACACACACACACACACACACACACACGCACGCCCACACAGACGATTGTCTATACTGTAGGGTTTGCCACACATACACACACACAGGGGCGGTCTCTCCTACATGCAGTATAGGCTAGGGCGCCATTCAAAGGGGGGTGCGAAAAAAACTAAACAAGAATTCTATTTTTTTTTTTTCTACCAATATTATGACATAAAAAAATAAATCTAACATTAGGGTAAAATGAGTCAAAAATCGAAAACGGAAGTGGGTACGTTCCTCCTTGGAGTTGTCAGAACAAGCTAGCACAGTGATGCGTTTGGTTAGAGTGTGTGTGTGTTCAAGAGACTTTGAAAACAGAATAATGAAGAGGCAAAAGCCATCCGGGGCACAATTTAAGAAGAAAAGAAAGGAAGAAGAAGAGAAACGTGACAGGGAGATAAATCCTTAAATCCTGTTCTTAGCCCAGATTGAATTCCAGATAAGAATACGTTCCTGAGTACAGTTTAGAAGAAAATATGTACCTTATCATTGAACGTTTTCCTACGACCTGTCACATAGTTCTTAGATTTTACAGAGGCGGGTATATCAAAAATGATATGTCCATTTATTGTACATTATACAAAAAAGACATAATTAAAATAGGGATGCACATATAAAGCCAATAGCCAGTGCAACAACGCTACAAATATCTTACTAGTTTCATAGCCCACACATTAAGGAAGACAAACACGGCAACTTGTCAACTAGTGAGGAGTACTGGTAAAAATCCAAGGGTTGAAATGTCAACTTTAGCGAATGGATTGTATGTAATATTGCTAGTTAGCTAACGCTAGCTAGCCAGTGACTTGTGACGTTCCTTCTTATTGCCATTCAGTCTAAACATCAGTTCAAGTTCAGCTGTAACGAAATTTTCGTCATTTGCGATGCTTCTTGAAATAAATATTTGAGTAATCATAACAACGTTAGTTTTGGTGGAGGTAGCTAGCCAGTTTAATTCGACATGACTGAACTAATCAAGAGTTATGCATTTTGGAATAAAACAAGAATGTCAGGCTGTCCAAATACTCCAAAATTCTTAATAACTACATAATAGCTACATTTAACAATTAATGATAATACATACTTTTATTATATCATTTTAGATTCACTTTTAAAAGACTATGAAAACATTATTTGCAGGCGATTGGAAAGATGACGTGGAGATGTGTGTGTGTCCATAAACAGATGAACAGGGGGGCATGGCCAGAGCTTAGTTCAGCACAGGCCTGACATTTTCTCAGTTATTTTGTTCTTCAATTAATGTTTGTTCATCGTTGCGATCGTTGTTGTGTTTATGTGAAAGAAATGCAGTCTTACAGAGCAAAATACCATTGAATTTGCAATGGGGGGGGGGGGGGGGGGGGGGGGGAGCAGGAGTAGACGCAGAAGTGAAGCTCGCCAAATGTGCTTGGGCCGCCCCTGCACACACACACACACAGGTCTCTCTAGTGTAGGGTTTGCTCAAAGATACTCTGTACTATTTCCATATTCATATTTGTAATTAATATTCATACTCTATTAGTTTATCTCAGCAACCCAGTAAACATCTTCACCATTCATAATCACTGTGGACATTGAAAAGGAAACAGCTACGTGTCCAGTGTGCAACAGTACAAAACCTCACCAACATAAGGAGCCACTCAAGCTACACCCAGTGCCTGATCTACCCTGGTCAACAGTCCCAACCAACATCTTTGAGTGGAATGGCCATGTGGTTACAAACCTTAGAAGGCACTTCTCTGTCAATGGCAGCTTGCACAAACTTATTTCCGACAATGGCACTCAATTCACCAGCCAATGCTTCAGACTTTGCCCTAGCCCGGGATTTCAGTCATGTAACAAGCAGCCCAGAATATCCACAAGCCAATGGGCTAGCTGAATGTGCAGTTCCTAGTGCAAAGCAGCTAATGAAAAGATCGAAGAGAGACGGAATCGATGTCTTTCTCAACCTGCTCAATCTTTGCAATGTGCAACGTGACCAACACTTGGCTCCCCAGCGGAAAGGCTGATGTTCAGGCAGACACAAACCACCCTACCTGTGAGGTATAGACTGTTAGTCCCAAAGTCCAAGAACAATACAGTTGTCAAGGCAGGGCTCGTTCGTAAACACCTATCACAAAAGGAATTCTATGTTCACCTTGATTAAGTAATGATCAGTTTGAATTCCTATAACTAGGCACTGCGCATGCGTATAGTCAGAATAAATATGAATGACGAGCATGACCCACGTTGCCTGTAATGTCTTCACAAGTTCCTTAGTAAAAAAACTAAATAAACAGAATTCTGAATTGTGTCACTCGTCTTTCAACAGATAATTTTCCCAAACTCATACTGCATGAAGAGTCATACCACATATACTAAGTTTCAAGCATGCTGATGCTTTGCACAGTTCCTAAAAATGAATTCTTTAATCAAGACTGATAAAGACGGAAACTCTTGCAACGCTGAAAATGACCATAGACTCTAGCGTGTATTCAGATTCACTCATCGCTTTTTCATAGTTCCATTAGCAGTGTTGTATAGTAACGAAGTAGAAATACTTTGTTACTGTACTTAAGTAGTTTTTTGGGATATCTGTACTTTACTTTACTACTTAATTTTCTGATGACTTTTACTTTTACTTCGCTACATTTTGCAAAGAAAACTGATACTTTTACTCCGATACATTTCCCCTGAAACCTTCGTTTCTCGTTACAAAATCGAATCATCTTTAGAAAAAATAATAATCATGAGAGTGATGAGACCAAAGTCGGGGACTGTGGTAGAGGAGACTCCAAGCAGGTTTGGCGAATCAGCTGTCCTAGCGCACGTTAATGCGATTTTTACCGTTTGCAAAAGCCCCCTTAGTTACCGTTGCTACGTCAGACAAAACTCCGAGGTCTGTACCCAAAAGCATGGCTACGACGAGGACAAGCCGCGCTATATCTGTCAGTGTCAGTGATTCTTTTTGGAGTAATATATCCGCGATATCCTCCAGATCAAGGCAAAATGGACTGCAATATGCAGTGGAAGAACATATCAAAAACATTAAGATCAACAACGAAGGGGATACAACAATAATCAAAGCAGTAGCATACAGGTGTCAATCAATAGCTCAGCGTGCAATTCCAGACGGTAACATTAACATTTTGACGTCAACATTTTGATTGTAACATTAACACATTTGTTGAAGAGACTAGTTATATACTAGAAGTGGTAATAATACCAGTTGACATTAACCATAACTGTTTGTGGATTTTATCTTAACTAGATAGTTAGTTACCACCTAGCAAAAGTGTAGATCGCTATCTAGATATATCTAGCTGCAAGCAGCTTCATTTGCAGACGTACAGTAGTCTTTGTCGATGTATTGAGTAGGTAGTGGGGTTCAAATCAGCCCATGTTTATAAGTTTGCTCATTTAAGTCTGAATAAACTTCATTATTCTCAAAATTCTGACCCTTTGCTTTTTTATTAACAGCATTTACTTTTTTTTTACTTTTTACTTTTACTTTCAATACTTAAGTACATTTAATATCAGAAAATTACTTTTGATACTTAAGTACAGTAAAGATCAGATACTTTAATACTTTTACTTAAGTAATATTCTAAAAGGTGACTTTTACTTTTACTTGAGTAATTTTCCAGTAACGTATCTGTACTTTTACTCAAGTATGGCTTTTGAGTACTTTATACAACACTGTCCATTAGTTTAAATATCCAGTTCCCTCTGTTGTTTTAAACTCAGCCACCACTGAGTCAGTGGTTACACCTGTAGATCTCCTCTTCTGTTAAGGAACTGATGGAGAAAACTGACTTGACACACATATGATACAGGACAGCGGCATGTGTTGTGTGCTTGCAATCTCTGACCGGAGGCAGCACGTGCGGCTGGGAAAACATGTGTCTGACCCCCGGACCATCAGCACCGGTTCCCCTCAAGGCTGCGTTCTTTCCCCTCTACTGTTCTCCCTGTACACCAACAGCTGCACCTCCAGTCACCAGTCCGTCAAGCTCCTCAAGTTCGCGGACGACACCACCCTCATTGTGCTCATCTCTGGTGGGGATGAGTCTGCCTACAGGTGGGAGATTGACCATCTGGTGACCTGGTGTGGACAGAACAATCTGGAGCTCAATGCGCTGAAAACAGTGGAGATGATTGTACGTAGATTTCAGGAAGAACCCAGCCTCACCTACCCCCATCACCCTTAGAGACGAGCCAGTTGACAGTGTTGAGTCCATCTGCTTCCTGGGCACCATCATCTCCCAGGACCTCAAGTTGGAGCTCAACATCATCTCCCTCACCAAAAAGGCACATCAGAAGATGTACTTCCTGCGGCAGCTGAAGAAATTCAATCTGCCAAAGGCAATGATGTTGAACTTTTACACCTCCTCCACCACCATCTGGTATGCTGCTGCCACTGCCAAGGACAAAGGCAGACTGCAGCGTGTCATTCATTCAGCAGAGAAGGTGATTGGCTGCAATTTTGCCATCTCTCCAGGACCTGTATGGATCCAGGACCCTGAGGCATGTGGGGAAGATTATGGCCGACCCCTCCCACCCTGGTCACAAACTCTTTGTGACCCTCCCCTCTATCAGGTCTATCAGGCCCAAAACCTCACGCCACCAGAGCAGCTTCTTCCTGTCTGCGGCTGGCCTCATTAACAAGGCCCTGGACCCCAACACGGACTCTAATCCTGAACTCTAAATTGCACGCTAGTCCTGCATTTTCCATTGTACATTTTTTTAATATATTTATATTTCATTTTTCCTATGATTGATAACTTAATATGTGTATGATAACTTAATATGTGTATTGTTTTTTTTGTGTATGTTAATTTTTTGCACCATCGTCCCACAAAAATTCCTGGTAGGTGAAAACCTACTTGGCAGTAAAAAACCTTTCTGATTTCTGATTTTGATTCTGATTATGTTGCACTGGACTGTCACCATCTCCATATCTCCCTAAATAAATATCAAAGCATTCTTTAATGGGAATGTCCCACAATAATGTCCTGTCTCACTGGAGACTATGTTTCAGTTATTTTCTGAATAAGCCAGACTTTTCGTTCTCTTGAGTGGTTTGCTTAGAAAGCTGACTTGTACATCCATGATCACTACAAACATTCTGGTCACTGGATTTAGCCATTTTCATGGTACTCTGACACTTGCAACTTCACACTCTTTGATGAACTGCTTTGGATGTGGGAAAGTCAGGCATCTAGTGCAAGATTGCCTGAAAAAGAAGGGATGAACCACCCAATGAACAAGGCTTAGCTGCTGATCAAAATGAGTCTGCTGCAGCCAGGTCTGCTGAGCCCCCTACAGCTGATTATTCAGCAGCTTACACCACTGCGTCTTGCACCCCTGTAGCTGATTATCCTGCGGCTGAAGCCACTGTGTTTTGCACCCCTGCGGCCGGCCATCTAGCGACCACCTCCCCTGCACCTCCTGCTGGTGGGTCCTGGGTGGGGTCACAGGGGCTGGGCCGGATATGGATGGTTTCCGTGCGGGGGGAGCTAGTGCGGGTGGGCTGCTCGTGGTTGAGCCCAGAGTCGCAGCTTGAGAGGTAGCTGATCTTATTTCCCTAGAGCCAGTCACAGATTACTCTGGTCCTAGCGCTCAGTTAGTTGTTAAACAAGCAGAATAGATGGAAAGGCTAATATCAGATATAGTGTCAGAGATGGAAACAGAGGCTCAAACTTCTTCCAGGACCGATTGCAGTTTGTTAATGATGCTACATGTTTGATAGAAGGAGCCTTTTCTGACACAGAAATCTATCGATTTCGGAAAAAGTTAAACAAACTGTGAAAGCTAATATCGAAACAATGAGAATGTTCTGGTTTGACTTTCTTCTCTTTATATATATTGATGCATCGTTTTATGGACTGTTGTTAAAAATCATTTTAAATCACAGTCTTTGAATTCATCAAGATAAAATGCATAGATGTAATGATTGTGCAGGAAACGCATACCGAAGAAAAAAAAGGGGTGGACTGGGAGAATGGGATGGTGTAACTGTCAAAAAAAAAAAACGTCCTCCACAAGTGGAACCTATACACACCTAAACAACTATAGACTCGAAATAAGACAGATTAACCTTCTTTAGTGAAAAATCTTTACATTTAGATTAAATATCCAGTTCCCTCGGTTGATTTAAAGAGTCCTTTGCTAATCATTTAGGGAGATATCACTGCACAAAAACAAAGATTATCGGGCCCGTGCACTCTGTGATACAGCAGCGAATGATCAGCATTCCTGGTCGAACGCAGACATTCCCCCGAAATATCCGTCTGCCGCATATGAACGAAAATTCCCGGGAATGAACCATCGAGGGAAGGGGGGGGAGATGTGTTTAGCATTCTCACCTCCCGCTGACAGAGGTGCGAAATGCTCTTATTAGCATATTGACTGTCAGCAGTCTAGCCTCACACACCCTGCTGCAGCCATTGGTTGATAACGACAAGCAATTGAATTAAAACGTTTCAGCTGACAAAATGTATCCCCTCCCATTTACAGCTATTGCCCCATAAAAACGAAATTAATAATTTACCCGATAATAATTTAATTGATATTCTGTCTTTAGGGTTTTTCTCCGGGGTTATCAAAATTGTTGATTTTCCTTTCGTTTTCAGAGTTCGAGGATTGCAATGTACTTTTGAGGATATTCCACTCATATTCCGGAGCTTCCTCTCTGTAATGTTCTTGAGATTCACTTTTGGCATGTAATTATACAGAGTCAGGCTTACTCTGATAGTGAGGTAGTCATTTCGCAACTTGGGACACGTTTGAGTTTTGGTCCTGCGCTCTTCAGGTTTCTGGTGCTGTGCTCTAGCCACTGAGCCACCGTGCTGGTACAGATGTCCGCTCGTCGGTGTGAGCAACTCACTGGTTTATCATTCCCCCTCCTCTGGGGTATTTCTCTTCTGTTACTGGAGCTTCTGATCTAGTTATAGTTAGTTTAAGTGGGAATTGTTTAGTGGACTTATGTAAAGGCAACATTAGAGGCTTGAGACTCGAATAATAAACGTTCAATGTCTAGTCTTTTTTACACGTAGTAAGTTTCAATAACACCATACCATTACATATCGACATTTAAGGAGCAAAGATGAGACGTCGTTGTGTGGTGAGAACTGATAAAAAAATTGCCTGGCCTCTATTTTCCACGGTAGATTGCAGGTTATGCTAGAAATGGCTTAGCATGGGTGGGATGGGGAAAGGTAACATCTTTCCATCCAGACGCAAATTTAGCTAATCGGAATCTGTAAGTGGTTTCCATTTATATGTACATATAGTTGATCTGTCTTATTTGACGAAGCAGTGAGTTAGCTGTCTTTCAATATCTCTTGTCGAATTATCTCAAATGTTTACGGTGGTATGTGTTCAAAGGTTTTAACTTAGGCTATGTGCTATGTGTAATGTTCCTAACTTATATATTATTATTTCACCTTAATGTTCTTGAGATTCATTTCTGGCATGTAATTATACAGAGTCAGGCTTACTCTGATAAGTCATTAAGAGTCGTTAACAGTCGTTAAGCAACTTGGGCCATTGTTGCCACTAGTGGGGATCGAACCTGTGAGTTTCAGGTTTATGAAATCAGTTAAGCAGTGACGGAGTGGGTCGGCGACTGTCGTAAATCCCACATTTCATGGAGTGTATGGAGACATCATTGCCTGTGACAGTACATGTACATCATAATTGCTAGCACAAAACACATGACACTATCAAAAACATGATCTTACTGTAGTTCCTCCAGTCTACAGTTTGGATTCTCCAGACTAGCAGAAAGCAGCTCCACTCCTGAATCTCCCAGATTATTGCCGCCCAGGTGCAGCTGTCTCAGACTGGAACAGTTTGAGCTGAGCAATGAAGATAAAGCTGCACAGCTCTTCTCTGTGAGAAGACAATCCATCAGCCTGTAAACACATACACATTAAAATGAAGGCATAAAGATGGCAATCACCGCAATAAAAAGACAGACAACACAATTTCAGAAATCATACCTAAAGTCTGACTAAAAAAAAAAAGACTAAACCTTTGCCTCTTTCATCTATCCATCCAACCATCAATCCATCCCTCTAACAATCTAGTATAACGCCTAGACGGTCAAGATATTTTGGAATACGAACACACACACACACAGAACTAATGATCTCCGGGAATTATCTGCTGTGCTCTCACCTGCAGCAAAGAAGCATTAGATTGCGCATGTGTGTGTGTGAGAGAGAGAGAGAGCGAGAAAGCAAAATTGCATCTGTAAGTCAGAGAAATGTGTATTTGTCTGTGTCACACAAAGACAGGTATTTTTTACTATAGGGTTTGGCACGTTCCTACTGTAAAGTGTGTCACACACACACACACAGGTACCTCTACTGTACGGTGTTACACACACACAACATGTGTCTCTCTACTAAAGGGGTGTGACACAAACACACACACACTTGACACATACTGTATCTCTCTACTGTACAGTGTGACACACACGCAGGTCCTTCTACTATAGGGTAAGTGTTATGGTGTTGTGGTTTAGGAGTAGGAAGAATTTAATTGGTTTGGTGGAGTTCTAGAGACACTTGGCGCTCGGTGATGGTCGAAACAGGGAACATTTGAATCTATACGGTAAAACCTACAAATTATAAATACACAGTGAATGCAAAGAGGAAAATGGCAGAGGACTCAGACAAGTGCTTATTTAATTTGGATAGTACTGGTACTGATGATGATGGAATGTTTTGGCAACAAGTCAGTTCATGAAAGACAAGGGGAAAAGGGAGGAATAGATCAGAAAGTAGTGGTGAGGACTCTGTGGAGACGGTAGTTAAAAAGAGTAGAGCTGATGGCGGATTGCTGAATAATAAATCACAGGATGAAATATGGAAAGTTGTAGTTGTGTTTGAACAAAAAGGAGGACCAGACCTACATCCAATTCACATAACAAAGGCAATAGAAACGGAGATAGTTAAGATCAACCACGCACAAATCCTGGGGAATGGGAGAATTCTGATATTCGCAAATTCGGAAATGCAGCAAAAATTAATTCTGAAGAAAACAAAACTTAATAAACTTAAGATAACATCACATATCCCAGGTGCTACAGCAAAGGCTACAGGGGTCATTTCAGGGATCCCACCGTCAGTCTCCATTGAAGAGATCAAAACAAGTTTGAAGCAATATGCTGTAGTGGATGCTAAACGACTGATGAAAGGAAAGGAGAAGATTGAATGATGTCGATCCTATGAGAGTTCAAATGGGCTATAAGTCCTACATGGTACGGGAATATATTCCACCAACTTTAAGATGCTACAAATGTAAAAGGTTTGGGCATATAGCGATGCAATGCAGAGGAAAAATTAGATGTGCTCAATGTGGAGGAGAGCACGAATATGGGAAGTGTGGGGATAATGCGGTGATAAAGTGCTGTAATTGTGGTGGCGAACATAGCGCAGCATATGGTGGTTGCGAAAAACAAAAAGAAGCCAAAGAAGTACAGAAATACAAGATCACGCATAAGATGACATGCTGAAGCGCTAAAGAAAATTGAGATTGAGAGAAAAGACATTAGGCATGATATTCCTATCAGCATTCCAGAGCAACCTACATTGAACGTTTATGCCAGATCGAATTTAAACAGAGGAAATTATGGTGTTCACATAAAAGGAAGACTTCAACAGGTCAGTAGACCTAATATCCCTGAAGTAGAGAGGTGTGAATGTCAAGCAAAAATCCCTGAAGATACACACCTGGTTAAGAACAATGCTTTTATTGCTTTTATCTGTAGAGTGATCAACAGAATGATGCAATATCAAAAGAAAAGTGACAGGATTAAATCAATTGTAGACATAGCCAATGACTTCTTAGGATCTAAAACGCAAGCAGACGAGATTCATGAAATGTTGAACATTAAGTATGGACAGGCTCCGAATTAAAGTATCATGGTCATTTCAATTATCCAATGGAATGCCAGAAGTCTTATAGCGAACGGGCAAGAATTTAAAAGGTATATACATAAACCTGAGATTATATGTGTACAAGAAACGTGGTTAAAGCCACACTTAGATTTTGTGTTGAAAGGCTACAATATCATCAGAGCTGATAGAGATACGGATAGAGGAGGAGGCTGTATTACATTCATTAAAGATGGACTTCCATATAAACACATTGAAACAGCTAAAGAATATGAATGTGTGGGGACAGAAATTCTAGATGGGTTCAATGGCACTTTTAAGATTATACATTTTTATAATCCATGTAAAGCGTTGAATAATGAAATGATTCATAAGATTGCTAGGAAGAGTCATAGAGAAATATGGTGCTGGGATTTTAATGCCCACAACAGCCTATGGGGTAGTAAACACACAGATATAAATGGTGAAATAGTGGAAGAAATGATGAACGATAGAATGCTTGTTTGTTTGAATAATGGGGCTTGAACCAGAATAAATATTTATAGGAATGAAACTTCTTGTATTGATCTAACCCTAGTTGACAGGAAAGTAGCGAGTAGGTGTGATTGGGAAATAGACAATAACACAACGATTGCGAGTGACCATTTCCCAATTTTCTGTAAAGTTGATTTCAAATTTAAGACTGAACAAAGTTACATCCATCAGAAGTGGGCTTTCACAAAAGCAGACTGGGAAAAATATGTTGAAATCTGTGATGGTATGGCTAACCAGATCCCTGAAATACAGCAAACTGTTGATGAAATTAATAATAGTGTAACCCATTTTATATATTTTGCAGCAGCACAAGGTATCCCGATTAGTTGGTTCTTCTTGCTCTTACTAATGTTCCATGGTGGAATGGTCAATGCACAGAGTCTGTTAAGGGCCGAAACAAAGCTTTTAAGATCTTGTGTAGAACCTTAACAATGGAGAATCTTTTAGACTACCAAAAGAAAAAGTCCTTAGCTAGGAAGATTATCAAAGAAGCCAAGAGAGAATCCTGGAGACAGTTCTGCTCGACTATAGGGAGAGAACCTACATTGGAAAAAATATGGATGATGGTTAAAAAGATGATTGGTAAGTACAAACCTTTGAATATCCCCATTTTAGTTGATGGAGAGAAACAAGCAATGTTAGACACTGAGAAAGCCAATTTACTTATAAAACATTTGCTAATATCCACAAAGGCAATCATTTGGAGGATAGATTTAAGAAAAGGAAAGAGGAAATTCTTAAGTAGTAAACAAGAACATTTTGACAATGAGGGGAGAAAGTATGTCTACTTTAGATATAGAATTTAATTTGGCTGAATTTAAAATAGCTTTGAATAGTACGGGATACTCTTCTCCTGGAAGTGACAATATTTGTTATGTAATGACTCCCAGATAAAGCATTGGAAAAAGTTATTTCGTTATTTAATAAAGTCTGGAATGAAGGAAAACTACCAAAGGCATGGAAAAAGGCAACAATTCTCCCATTTTCCAAACCAGGTAAGGAACCAAGTAATCCAGAAAATTAAAGGCCTATAGCTCTCACCTCCCATTTAGGAAAATTAATGGAAAAACTTGTAGTGGTACGTCTGAATTACTTTCTGGAAAAAAAATAACTTAATCAGGGAATACCAAACAGGATTTAGAAAAAGAAGATCTACAACTGACATGGGCGTAACAATGCGTATGGACGCTATGGACGTGTCCATACCAATATTTGGATACGTTTAGAATGTCCATACCAATTTTGAATGGGTAATTGCACGGCATTCGGGAAATAAATGGTTCATTTTACCCTCATGCGTATGCGTAGTGTACCTTCTATCAAAGACGGCGTGGGGACAGCCTTGCTATCTGTGATTGGCTCATCTTCCTGCACTAGTTATCGTTGCTAGGTTGGTAGTTAAGCACGCGGTGACAGCAGGATAATGTCTGCTTCGGGCAGGATAATGTCTGCTTCGGGCAGGAAAAGGAAACTGACGGACATAAGAGGCTATTTCACCAAATCAACAGTAAGTTTATCACAGAACAGTCTTTTAAAAACCTGTTCGGTCACGTCCCCCTTCAGTGAAATGTCGCTTCACACACTGTGGATGCGACCGTCCGAGCTGCTAAAATGACATCTAAGTTTTGTTTAATTTATGCTGTCTGAGTGGCTGTAAATGTCGTGGCTTCCACGGATTGATGTAGAAATGCACAACGAACTGATTGCACTCGTTTAAACCTTATTACTCTGATCTGATCAGTCTTGTTTTAAGCTAGTCGGTTAAAACTACGGTTAGCATCTTAGAACTCTGTGAAATGATCTTTTCATACGTATCTATGCAGTGTGCACTTAAAACTTCATCAGTTAATTTATACAAAATGCCCTACGACTGCAGCACCCAAACTCATATTACCTGCTTTACTTACAGATCCTGAAATTTCAGAAACACATGTAATAACAAAACATCTTACACATGCCTTTGCATGTGATAATGGTAAAGTCACCAGAGACTTTAATGATTTGCTTACCAAAAAAAAACAATTCTCAATCTTGCCAATCTTGTCCCCTGTGAATCAAAAGGGATTTGTCTCTATCCACCCCAGAATTGGTTAAAATGCTGGAAATTGCATCTAAAAAATGCAAAAAATTTTCAACGCACCATAAGGGTTAAAGTAGGAGATAAAATGTCTGAAGAAATTATGGTAGAGAATGGTATTCCCCAGGGGAGTGTATTTTGGGAATCACATTGATGGTCTACTTTATGCTGACGATGCTGTAATATGGAAAAGGGGAAGGAATGTTCATTACATAACTAATCTAAACTAAGAGCTCATCTCTCGTGAAAATCCGTGACATCACCATAGAAACGCAATAACAAAAATGGAAAAACCTAAAAAATCAGAGTTGATCGGTAATAAATAGAATTAAGACTCACACAGTTTGTGAAAATAAGAGAAAATAATCTGAGCTGATTCGCCTTAAACTAAATTAAACACTATTAAAGACTAAAAACAAACACAGAAATGTGCACCAACGCACCGAAGCAGCCATACGAGGCGCCATCAGTGACGTGACTGATACAATGCACTCTGGTGGACAAAAAATATCCAACTTAAGTTTTATACCAAATAGGTCTTACTGAAGGCATATAATGGTAAAAGTATTATTAATAAATATTACAATATATTCGAATATTAACATTAATAAACAAACTTCGAATATGATTTTTAGGCAAAAGTCAAAGCCCTAATCCACACTGAACGTTCAGAGACCATTAACTTGGAGAGCTTTATGCGTGTTACGCGCTTTTTCTGTTTGCCCGCTCTTAGTTTGTTTTGGTGGTTGTTTGTGTTTTGTCTGCACATTTTTTAGTTTAGAGTTAGTAAGTGCAGGGAAGGTAGTTTCAGCGGAAGACTCACCTGCTTTTTCATTTTGACACGAGAGAGGTAAGCGGCTGCAATTATTTAGTTAATGAAGGCTTTTTGGTTGGTATTTTGTTTTCCCTCTCTTCCTTTCTTTTACGGCAACCACCACTGTGTTTATTATAATAAACTAAACTGTTTACCCACAAAAAAGAGTCGTGGCCTTTTATGTTACGGGACCTTTGGTTCTCAGGGTCTGCCGTAACATAAATGGGGGCTGGTCCAGGATAAGAATTTAGCACATTATTAATTGTGCTTTTAGTGTGAAATTTCGCCACCGTTATTGTCTCCATTAGTTGTGAGCCAGTGTTGTGTTTTTCGTGATTTTGCCATGTCAGGCTATTTACACACAGTCAAGATGTCGACTCTTGAAGAATTTATTGAAGCGCCGAGTTTGGCTCTTTTAACCAGTTTTACTCGCAATGAGTTACTGAGAATTGCGGGCCATTATAAAGTAGAGGTACAGGGTAGTCCGTTAAATGCGGAGCTTCTGGCCAAGCTTACCGAGGCTTTGCGTATACAGGGATTTAAAGAAGAGGCAAAAAAGTTGCTTCCTGGAGCCAGAGCTTCCGCAGTAGCGACGTCAACTGCACCTGATGTGTAAGGCATCCAACAAATCACCAAAGGTGCACTCGAGCTCCGTAGAATAAAGTTGAGGGAGAAGGAGATCGAGTGGAAGCAGACAGACAGTGGCAGAAAGAAAAAGATCGATGAGAGCACGAGCTTAAGTTGAAAGACCTGGAGATAGGGCAGGCAATTCGCCTTGAAGGAACTAGACATTAAAGCTTCTGAAGCTGGGGTTGTCATTCCCTCTAATAATTTCGACGTAGCTCGGAATATTAGACATGTCCCTCCGTTTAGGAAGAAGGAGGTGGATAAATTCTATGGACATTTTGAAATGGTAGCCACAGTCCTGAAGTGGCAGCGTGGGGTTTGGACAATGATGCTTCAGAGTGTGTTCACAGGGAATGCGCAAGAGGCATACTCTGCCTTGTCGCTGGAAGATGCGCTCGACTATGACAAAGTCAAACAAGCGGTGCTGCGCATCTATTCACTCGTCCCTGAAGCCTATCGGCAGAAATTTCGGAACCATCAGAAGCAGGAAACGTTTTCGTATGTGGAGTTTGTTCGGGACAAATCCACATTGTTTGATCGTTGGCTTAACTCACAAAACATCACAACTTTTGAGGGCCTGGGTAATTTCATACTGCTCGAAGACTTTAAAAACTGTCTACCCAAGAACGTCGCCACATACGTCAGCGAGCACAAAGATCTCAAGCCTTCCAGTGCAGTAGTGCTGGCTGATGAGTATGTACTCTCACATAGAAGCCTAGGCGCCTGCTCTATGAAATCTCAGAACCGTAGTGTTAGTCCTCCATGGGCCTCAAATACACATAATGAACCTGTGGGTCAGTCTTCTTACACTGAGACGCAACGAACGTCCCGTCCAAGAGATACTGTTCCGATTTGCGGTTATTGCAAAAAGCGGGGGCATAGTCTCTCCGACTGTTATGTTCTGAAGCGTAGGAAAAGGCCCAACTCTACTTATTTTCCCCATAAGGCGTCAAGTTTGTGTGTCTCTACACCTCCTTGAGACGAGGGTAATTGCCAGGATTTTTCTCCGTTCATACGCTTCTCTCTTCCCGTAAAGGCTGTTTCGACGTTACTGGGGAACGATTTGGCTGGTGGTAAGGCTCTGCCTAGCCCTGTGGTGACTAACTATTCTCCAACCTCTTTGGGTCCTGATAATTTAAACGTGAAATACCCAGATTTGTTTCACTCGTGCACCAACTCGCAAAGCGTTAGTGCGTCTTTACTCAAAGAGCGCGATAATGAGCTGATGGCTCCTTCTTGTGATACGATTGTTTCTCATTCTTTGCCTACCCGTTCTGGTGGGGAACTAATTCAAGGGTCCATATCTGCCTTGCCTTCCTAATTTGACCTCTAGTAAAGAACTTATTGTCGGCGAAATAATGACCCTTCTCCTGGTCCTCTATTTGTTAGCCAGTTGCCAAGGACCACGTTAGGTAATCAGTACCTGCTGACTGTTATGTCTACTTTAAGGAGTTTTCCTTTTGCCATTTTTAAAGTACTAATAGTGCAGAGCTTCATTATTATTGCTCGGAAATCTGCATCCACGACAACGTTGTCGCAGATGCTCTTTCTTGTGTCTAAAATGTGGAATTGAAACGTCATTATATCAATAAATTGTGGGTTAAATATAATGATGTTTGCAGTAACCTTTTATCCTTCAGCGGAGCCGGTGTGAGGGGTTTCAGCTGGATAGATTATGGATAAGTTATTTTTGTTCCTTTTGCATATATCTGTATATATCTGTACATATCTGTATATTTACAGATATATTTATACAACCCCCAATTTATTTTTTTAAGGGTGGGGGTGTTATGGTGTTGTGTTTTTCCCTGTGTGTACTGTCTTACGGGCCAGTCACATTGATGCGTTATAATGCGTTGATCCAACGGATGGCGGAGGAGGGTTCTGTTGATACCAGAGACGTTATAGTGAGATTGACGGGTCAACAAACCAATCACGTCACTAGCAAGCTTTTACCCTGTGAGTAGTAGCATGCTATCATTAGATAGGGTGCTCAGACACCTCGCAAATCCTATGAGACGTATTTTTCAGTTACAATAGAGGGGTTTTTAGATTGTACAGTGTCTATTTCTCTGTAACTTTTAAAAAATCTAACCAAAAAAAAGTCAAACAACCAACTTGTAGGTACAAATACGACCATCTACGGAGTTTGGTCAGCCATTTTTTTTTTTTTGAGCTTGCCGCTCTGTAGACGTGGGTGTATACGGGATATGATTGGATGGCGCCTGTGCTGGCAGTTATGCATGAAAGGCAATATGATTGGCTGGCGCATGCATTGCCTCTCGAAAAGTTGAACATTCTTCAACCAAACGGAGCCACAATTCAGTTCGGCAAAGGATGACGTCACATTACCCCTGACGCATCAACGCATTCCAACGCATCAATGTGAGCAAGGCGTTAACGTCTCGACAAGGTGGAGTGTGCGTGTCTCGGACTGTGTCTGATTGCTGGGCGGGACTGCGCCCTTTTATAAAGCCGGCCCTTCCCAAGATGGAGGCGCTTACTTTCCGGAACTCGTTTGCTGTCTGTTTCCCCCAGGACCACAACCTGCTTTGGATTAACGCCCGACTCACATTGCTGCGTTGGAAGGCGTTGATGCGTCAGGGTTAACGCATCCCCATTCACTTTGCATGGGGTGACATCATCCTTTACCGAACTGAATTGTGGCTCCGTTTGGTTCGCGTGCGTTGCGTTTCATGCTTTGCTCGCGACAAGAGTTGAAGAAGGTTTAACTTTTCAACAGGCAATGCATGCGTCAGCCAATCATATTGCCTTTCATGCATAACTGACAGCACAGGCACTAGCCAATCATATCCCGTATATGCTCACGTCTACAGAGCGGCAAACTCAAAAAAAAAACATGGCTGCCAAACTTCGTAGATGGTCGTATTTGTACCTACAAGTTGGTTGTTTGACTTTTTTTTTGGTTAGATTTTTTAAAAGTTACCGAGAAATAGACACTGTACAATGTAAAAACCCCTTTACTGTAACTGAGAAATACGTATCATAGGATTTGCGAGGTGTCTGAGCACACTGTCTAATGATGGGTTAGGGTTAGCATGCTACTACTCACAGGGTAAAAGCCTACTAGTGACCTGATTGGTTTGTTGACCTGTCAATCTCACTATAACGTCTCCGTTATCAACAGAACCGCATGCGCCAGACTCCTCCTCCACCGTCCGTTGCATCAATGCCTTCAAACGCAACAATGTGAGTCGGGCGTAACTGGCTTACATCCACACTGAGCGTTCAGAGACAATTAACTTGGAGACCTTTACGCGTGTTACGCGCTTTTTCTGTTTGCCCGCTCTTAGTTTGTTTTGGTGGTTGTTTGTGCTTTGTCTGCACTTTTTTTAGTTAAGAGTTAGTAAGTGCAGGGAAGGTAGTTTCAGCGGAAGACTCACCTTTTTCATTTTGACGCGTTCATTTTTGTTTTCCCTCTCTTCCTCTTTTACGGCAACCAGCATTGTGTTTATTATAATAAACAAAACTGTTTACTCACAAACAAGAGTCGTGGCCTTTTATGTTACAGGACCTTTGGTTCTCAGGGTCTGCCGTAACAGTAAGACACATACACACACTTGAAATAGGTATTTCTACTATAGGGTGTGACCAGTGTTGTACCTGAATGCGTTCATCGAACGAAAGTGAATGAACTCGTTCATAATTTTGGGGAACGTGAACTGAACGTACTGTTTTACTGCCTGTTGAACGATACTGTGAATGCGTTCATTCTGGTGTCTGTGAACGGCACGTTCACTCTTTTTAATTTCATTCAATAAGGTGCCAGCCGAAAAATACACCATTCGAAATTCAAATTAATTGTTTAATCAAGACTGATGAAGACTAAAGCTCTTGCAACGCTGAAAATGACCGGAGACTAGCCTGTATTCAGATTCACTCATTGCTTTTTTATAGAACATTTAGTTTAAATATCTAGTTCCCTCTGTTGATGAAGATGGTGACAGTCCAGTGCATCATAATTGCAAGAAAACAACACATAACACTATCACAAACATGAAAACATGATCTTACTGTAGTTCCTCCAGTCTGCAGTTCGGATGCCCCAGACCAGGAGAAAGCAGCTCAACTCCTGAATCTCCCAGATCATTGAAACTAAGATGCAGCTGTCTAAGACTGGATTTTTCCGAGCTGAGAGCAGAAGATAAAGCTGAACAGCTCTTCTCTGTGAGTTTACACTCCATCAGCCTGTAAACACATACAAATTAAAATGAAGGAACTCTCCCTCATTCATCCATCCATTGATCTAGTATACATCGGCTAGACAGTAGAGATAATTTAGAATACCAACACACACACACACATACACACACACAATCAAATGCTTATGGCTGCCGTTGAGTTCCTGGAGTTCAGCAGTGCAGATTGTGTGTGTGTGTGTGTTTGTGTGTGTGTGTGTGTGTGTGTGTGTGTGTAGTATGTGTGTGTGTGAGACAGAGAGTGTGTTCCTGGTAAGCAAAATGACGTCCCCTCGACGTCCTGTAATGGTCTCTCTGAACGTTCTAAAAACGTAAATGTGTATGGTTCCCTTGACAACTCTAGGACGTTTTGCACGACGTTCCAAGACTGTCCCGAGGACGTTTCGGTGACAATTGGGAAACGTTTTTTATAGGTCCTGGGGACGTTCTGCAGGACGTTGCAAGAGCTTCCCTAGGACATTGCGGTGACGTCTGGAAAAACGTGTTTCTATAGGTCCTGGGGACGTTCTGCAGGAAGTTGCAAGAACGTCTTAAGGGGCATTGTGCTGACCTCTGGGAAACGTGTTTTAGACGTCCTGGGGACATTATTCAAGGACGCACCACGGACGTAGCAGGCAGGGGGTAACGACCGCTTTTGCTGAGCTAAATGAAAAAAATAAAATAATAATAGATTGCGCGGGCCGTAATTTTGCTTACAGGGCACACACACAAACAATTTCAAGTTTATTGATATAGCACATTTTATATGATATACATAGACACACACACACAAGCGCTTACAAACTTGATTGCAAGCTTGAACCGGTAACCTTCCTATTACTAAACCACTTTTCTACATACTGTACTACCACTGTCTGACTGTTATTTTGTCACTTTAACACGTTTATCAAAGTGTAAGACAGCCAACAAACTTAGTAATTTTTTCCGAGGGTTTGAGGAAAATTATATTGTAGCGATCTCCTTTTTTAATTAACATCCATGGCACGTCACGGACGTGCGGTCAGGGAGGTACAGCCTTATAACTAGCCAAACTAATAATGAGACAATAAAATAAATATGAATGCTTCTCTACTGATCTGTGCTATGAATTTAATGTCTGCATGATTCCAATACAATGCATACGTAGGAAGGTCTATCAGGTCTCTAGCTTTACCATTGAGCTTCCCACAGGCCTTCAAAGATGCTGCAACATAACGTTGAGCTCACCGGTCAAATTGTCGGATTGAAATTTCTTGAAAGTCCCGTCTCGCAAACACAATCTGAATTTGACAACAATCCTAATATTTAGGCCTATAAAGCAAACGTTCACTGGCCTTATTATGTTTTAAAGGAACAGAATAATCTGCCGTTAGAAAGTTATTAAACAACACGCATATGCTGCATTTTAAATAAAGTGTAAACCTTCGGTTACAAACAAGGAGCGAACTGAGTGAGAAGGATCCAACATGGCCAAGCAGACTAGCCTTAAAAGCTTTTTTTCAGAGGCCAAACACAACTGATGAGGGTAAACCGCCTGACGAGGATGAACCTGTAATACCTGCAGTGATGCGTCTGAACGCGTTTCATTTCATTATACTGTCTATGCCCGTGCGTGAGCACGCTGAAGTTGTGTATAGGAGCCTAGATTGGTATTACAGACAGATAGAGATTTGGAAAAATTATAGCTTGCACTCGCAGGATATTGAAAAAACGAACTGAACAAGTACATTTTTTGAGCTGTGAACTTATTTCAAAATTTTGAATTTTTAACTATGAACTCAACTACTTCATGTAGAAAGTGAACTTTCCAAACACTGAATACCTGAAGCCCTAGATGTTTGAACAGCTTCACCAGAGAAAAGGCCGAAATGTCGGGCGTTCATGTCGCTATGGAGTAACAAGTTCTCTTGGCTAAGTTGCAAGGTAATTGATAGTCACAGTAAAATGTTTGCGACGCAAAGGATTCACAAGAGGGTCGAATAATTTTAGAATCTCTGCTCTCATTGAACATAGTCAGAGCAATGACCATGTTGCAGCGCTCAATTTAAGCCACAGCAGGTTGCGATTAAAGGCCAGTTATTGACGTGCATCAGACATTAATGTTTTTTTTCCCCCATTGTAAACGTAGGAAAATAAACGTGTTGCTTTCTAAACTACCTGATTATGTTATTATTTAAGCTACGAAGGCCATCAGTTTTCTTCAATAGGCTAATTTAGAAGCAGAAATAGATATTTGGCCGGCTTATCATTAAAATGTCTGGCAAATGAAAACATTTTTCTCTAGCGGAACCTCTGGTTCAGAGAGGACCATTAGAGGACGTCAAGGGGATGTTTTTGAAGGACCGAATGCGAACGTCCCGCAGAGGACCACAGGTAAAGATAACGGGGACGTTTTTGGAGGACGTCCTGGGGACGTGTGCCGAGAGACCAAATCAGAATGTTCCCTAAAAGTCCGATTTAAGGCTCATGCGAACGTCACGCAGAGGACCACAGATAAAGGTTACCGGGTCGTTTTTAAAGGATGTCCTGGGGACGTATACTGAGAGACCAAATAAGAACGTTCCCTAAAAGTCCGTTTTAAGGCTCATGCGAACGTCACACAGAGAACCACAGGTAAAGGTAACGGGGACGTTTTTGAAGGACGTCCTGGGGACGTATACTGAGAGACCAAATAAGAACTTTCCCTAAAAGTCTGTTTTAAGGCTCATGCGAACGTCACTTAGAGGACCACAGGTAAAGGTTACAGGGACATTTTTGAAGGACGTCCTGGGGACGTATACTGAGAGAACAAATAAGAACGTTCCCTAAAAGTCCGTTTGAAGGCTCATGCGAACGTCACGCAGAGGACCACAGGTAAAGGAAACAGGGACGTTTTTGAAGGACGTCCTGGGGACGTGTGCTGAGAGACCAAATTAGACTCATGCGAACGTCACAGAAGGACCAAACGTAGACTTGCTACAAATGTCAAAAAACTTTTTGGTAACGTCCTCTAGCGAACGTTGTGGCGGGGACCAATTGGGGACGATTGGGGACGATTGGGGACGTTGCGAATGTCCTGTTAACGTCCTGGGGACGTCCCCTGTTTGCAGGGTTTTAGTGACTGTGTGACAGACAGACAATAATACATAGACACAGTCACACACACACTAACTGGCAGACTTACTCCAGTTCCTCCAGTCTACAGTTTACATGCTCCAGACCAGTAGAAAGCAGCTCCACTCCTGAATCTCCCAGATTATTTTTATTCAGGTCCAGCTGTCTCAGAATGGAAGAGTTTGAGCTGAGAACTGAAGATAAAGCTGCACAGCTCTTCTCTGTGAGTTTACAACACCTCAGCCTGTAGACACACACATGTATAGATGAGAATCACAGCAAGAGACAGACAGTTTCAGAATACACACCATACAACTAAGACTACAACTCTCCCTCTTTCCTCCATCCATTCATCTAGTAAACAACGCCTAGACAGTCAATATTCAAGTGCTTTATGTCACTAATTAAAGTAAATAAAATAAAATAAAAAAATAAATAAAAGGAAAGAGTGCTGAATTTGTGCTGAAATATGAAAGAGTGCCTGTGGGTACAAACTCCTTCTAAGTCTCTCAGTCCTTGAATTTAGACTGCGTAAGCGTACCCGACAGGGAAAAGAGGCTGGCATTGGGGTGTGAGTTATCCCTCATGATATTTCTTATCCTTACTCCACCCTCTTGTGGTAAATAACATGCACAGTGGGTAGAGACGCTCTGATAGTCCACTCGGCTGAGCGCACCACCCTCTGAAGGTTGGCCTAGTCTTGGGCGTTACAGCTTCCGTACCGGTCGGAGATGCATCCGGGGAGGACGCTCTCCACAGCTGAGGAGTAGAAGGTCCTCCGGGTGGGAGGTGAGACCTTGAACTTCCTAAGCCTATGGAGGAAGCACAGCCACTGCCTAGATTACTTTGTTACTGGTTGTGTGTGTGGAGAGTCCAGGTTAAGTCTTCAGCTTCCAGGTACTTAAAACTAGGGACCCTCTCCACAGGATGATGGTGAGGGGGGTGTACCCGCTGTCCTGCTTCCACCGGAAGTCCACCACCATTTCCTTTGTCTTATTGACGTCTCTGGACAATGATTTAGGGCCATATTGTTGGATTGACACCACAGTGCCAGGTCTGCATGCCACTTGGTTCTGGGACGGCTGCTCATTGTTTTGGGAGATTAGACCCAGCACCAAGGTTTTGTGTGCAAATGTATTGATGGAGGTTGAGCTTCCGGAGGCTGTGCAGTCATAGGTGTAGATGTTATACAGCAACTGGCTCAGAATGCACCCCTGGGGGGAACCTATGTTGAGGGTCAGGGGCCCAGAGGTTACACCAACCTCTACTCTCACCACCTGGAGGTGGTCAGTGAGGAAGCTGAGCACCCACTTGCACATTTGGGTGGTGATCCCCAGCAACCTCATCTTGACGACCAGGCTGAGGGGGACTATGGAATTGAAAGCTGGAGGGTGTCAAACAAGTTGGGCAGTGAGGTGCAGATATAATTTTTCACCAGCCTTTCAAAACACTTCATATTTGCAAATGTCAGGGCCACTGGATGGTAAACATTCAAACATGATGGCAAAACATCTTGGTCATTGGTACAATAATTTACTTTTTAAAGCAAGATGGGATGATAGCCTAGGCCAGGGATGTATTAAATATCTTGTTGTTCACTGGAGTTAGTTGGGTAGCACAGGATTTAAGGACCATCTCAGGGATCTGCTCAGGCCCGGCAGCCTTTTTCCCATTTACCCCTTTGAACACCCTCCTCACATCACTCTCACTTACTATGAAAGGGGGTTTGGGGGGTTTGGGGTCACAGGCAAGGGTGGACCTGAAGTGTGAATTAAGTTGAATGTTTGATAGCTATCTCGATCTATTGTTTGATTAGAAAAAGTCTAACATTTAGCAGTCTAAAATCTAAAATCTGACTTTATTCAGCAGTCTAAAATCTGACTTTATCAAAAGCCTTTTGAAAGCATTGTTTCCAAATAAATTCTATCAAATGTGTTTTATTGAGTATTGGTGTAAGACTCCTGTGCTGTGCTTTCTCTTCACTACCGGCAGGATCCCCCAGCTGAGCATCAGCACAGTTTGAGGAGGAGCTGCCAATCATGCTCAGATATCCCAGACTCCACCCACTGGGATCACATGGAGCCCTGCATCTCCATGGAGACAGGGGTGTCGGTGTACAACCTCAGCTCTCAGGCAGGGAGTTATGAGTGCAAAGTGTCGGGTTTGCGCTGGGTGTGTGATGGTGACGTCACCCTGCAGTAATACTTCAGAAATGAAGAGCTGTTCTCTGCCCAGCTGGAGATGTTACAGCACAGACCCATCAGTCCTTTAATGGACATCATGGTTCTCTCAGGTGAACTGGACGAGATCCATCTGCCCACTCCCTCTGTTTGGGAGATTCTGACCATTCTAAGTTAACCTGTTTGGGTGCAAGTGACGTTAAAAGTATCGGCAACGATCACTTTGCCGGTACATTTTTTACAGCAACGTAGCGACGAAAATAAAAAACATTTTACCAAATACTGTTTGATTATCAATTAAGCACTAATACTGCCAAAAGCACCCGTAATATGAAATACCTGTGTCCAACGGTTTACTAGAAAAACTGTGTTATTTGTAACAGGATATGCCCACTGCATGTCAGAGATTTGATGCCTCTTCAAACTAATTGTCCATTTAAACATGCTATCTTTGCCAAAATGTATTTTTTTTTATATGAACAAATCGCTAACTATCCAAACAACTAAATAATGATACTGGACAGATTAACTGAGGGGTTTATCATGGTTTATTTATGTACTACATCATAGCAAAAAACGTGCATCTTTTTCCCTTACAATACAACTTCAAACTTCACCGTTTTTTCGCGGGCACGACAAATATTTTTTTTCTAAAACATACCTTTATAATTAAAGCCATATGTCTCTTCTACGGAACTATGTGGTTATTTTTTGCCAGAGTACAGTTTATCCATCGTTCTAGGATAGGTTTCATGAGAAATGCACACAAATAATTCATTTCCTGTAACAGTTGGCGATTTACAAAGATGCCTTTTCCGCCAATCCAGGCACTACAAAGTAATTGACAGCTATTTTATCCAATAGTACACATTCTTAGGTTTACAATGATACGCCCATTGTCTGTTTTTGAATGATGTAGGGGTCTGATTGGACAATGCGTAATGTCTCGGTGTATGATTTATGAGCCCTGCGCCACAGGCAGCGACCATTACGCTTCGACCAGCTGTGTAAACACCTGCCTCTGAGCTGTTTTTGCGACAACTGCCACTCGTTTCTGCTTTTTTGCGACGATTACTGTTGGGAAATGAAGTCCTTTACGCGTGAAGAAGTACTACAGCTGCTGTTCAATGACAAGGAGGAATCTGAAATTGAATAAACCGCAAAAGATTTCTCAGGAAGAGAAAGTTTAGATTCACCGGATGACATGTAAGTACATGTGTGAATTATATACTTATGCTATGAGCATGCATTTCGGTATGTTTCCACGATATTATTACCATGTATTATCTCTTTGGCTCACGCTAGATAAAACAAAAATTGATGCGTTATTTTCAGGCGTGCACTGACTGCTTTATATTGCATACTTTATATATTTATATTATATCTGCTGTTCTAATCGGTTGTAAGGGTTAATCATTATTGTGTGAGTATAGAAATAAATGATATACAGTATGTTAATGTACCGAGATACACCGAGCATGTATGTTCCCTAAACTGCGGAATGTTATTTTATGACTAAATCCTGCTATCTGGCTCACGTTAGTGTGAAAGATTATTAAATATTATCATTAAGCTTTAGACTTAAAGGGAATTCTTTTAACTGATATTTTCTAAAGTGTTCTGTGCTCTGGTTATGTGCCCTGTTTCTCTGTGCTGTTAATAGGAATGCTGACTCTTGAGAGAGGGGGTTGTTTGAAGTTACCTGAGAATGGCATTGTTTAGTTAGGTATTTACTGCTGCGACTCCAAACGCTAAGAAACCACTGTTTTGAAACTGAAACTGATGTCGTGGATGTTTACTTTGAGATTGCAATAGTGATTGATGATGCCATGTGTTCTGTAAAACTCTTTGTGACTGTTGGTTTTTAATTAAGCAAGGTTTCTTATCTTTGAAGGACAGAGGCCAGATGGCAACTTTGGGCATGGCTGGGGTTAAAATGTGTTGTTACAAAAGATCTATTTATATATATATATTTACCACTGAAACTATGTTTTTCTATCCAACGATCCACATACTTCGTATGACTATCAGTATAGTTCTTTTCAATGTACTTCTTATCGCCAGTACAACCTTGCGGTTTTGACGCGTTTCTACCCATAATTATTGTGAGTTTTTTTTGGATTAAACAGAATATCTCTTTGGATCAACGAAATCTCTAGGGACAGAAGCTTCTAGGCCGGCAAAGAAACCGGTCCGCTGCCCCTCTGGGTGTTAACACAGAGGTTTTTCGCTGTTTTAATTCTGTTCAATCACTTACTCCATTCACACACAACATTCATACAGACGTATAGATAGCTGAGATAATTCACCTCCGCCATATCACAATGATAGACCCATACGGTTCCGTAAACCTCCTAGGAGATATAGTGACGGCGAGATAAGTATATTTAATACACTTTCGCAGGGAGACTCAGCATTAGTAGCTCATCAAAACCCAATGATAGAGTTACCAAACCCCGCTTATGATCCTGACCCCGCTCACGCTGGTGTAGAAGGAAATACGCGAACAACGTTAGTATATCGCCCATGGAATCAAAAAGAGGTCGATAATGCCATCAAAAGTGTTCCCGAACATAGAGAAAGACTAGTGGAGTTCCTCGAAGGCATGGAGGCACTACGAGATATGTATATTTTAGATGGTAGGGAAGTTGAATGGATGTATCGTTCAAAGATGAAAATCGACTGGGGGCGGGTAAAAAATGGATTCGATGCAAACGACGGGGGGAGACCACGTCCTGCTAGAAGTGATGGTCTGACTAATCAAGTCACTGCGTTGTAAGACAGGATTCGCAATACGTTTGCAGCTCGTCCGAATTATAACAAATTGGGGGAAATAAAGCAAAACGACAGTGAAACAGTCTTTGAGTTCAGAGAAAGGTTCGAACGAGCTTTTAGGAACCACAGTGGGTTAGAAGACGCAGTTGAAGAGCAACGTGTAATATTCGAACAGCATTTAAAACATGCCCTATTGGGAGGGTTTAGAGTTGAAATCAGAGAATGGCTGAATAAAAACTTTGTTGAATTTCCTACATGTGCCCTTCCGGCTTTCATGACACAGGCGAGACATGCTGAGAAAGTGACACTGGCAAGGAAGAAGGTGCGCGATGAGTTAAAGACAGCTGAGGTCTTCGTTGTAGCTGTGCAGAAAGTTATGGAAAGTGGACAGAAAGGAAGGGGCAGAGGTAGAGGAAACAGAGGGCGTGGCCGCGGGACGTGGACAGGGCAGAGGCGGCTATGCGCCAGGTGGAAGAGGGAAAAATGTAAGTAGGGACAGAGGTGAATATGCACCTAGAAACAGAAGAGATGAAAATGAAGGAGAGGAAGAAGAAGAAGAATACGACAGTATTAAGTGCTATGCATGCGGAGGAAAGGGACATTGGGCGAGTGTCCTAATAATGAAGATGCATGACTAGCCACAGAATTTAACAGCAATGAACAGGCAGATGAGAGAGGTGAGACTACATGCGATGAGTTTTTAGATTTAGCAGACCTCTGCTTGTCTACAAGTAGTAAACCTGAAATTATACTGTTGGTTAATGGAAGGCCAGTGAACTTTCTCTGTGATTCAGGGGCATGTAGAACTGCTGTAATGAATGGGAAACATTTTGACGAATCAGGCGAAATCATTTTAGTGCGCTCTGCGAATGGACAAACTCAGAGGCAATCATTAACGAAACCTATTTGGATAAAGAATCCTCTAACAGGGGAATCTGTGAAAGCTCCAGTGATAGTGTCTCCCTCGTGTCCATTTAATCTGTTGGGACGAGATGTAATGACTAAACTAGGCTTAGCCATATACCCGACAAAGGAGGGGGGGGTGGTAGCACGGAGATGCAATCAGGCTGACATCTTGGTAGTGGAAGGGAGAGGCGTACCGTTCTACTATTGGGCGTTGCATGTGCCAAATACGTCCCCGGGAAAAACAGCAAGTGCCTTATTAAAAGAAACACAAAAAGTAGTTTCGCCTGAATCAGATTTTCAAAACAAAAATGACTTACAGGTCACACTACGTTATTCGACGGGAGACCTGGCCCAGACCTTCAAAATGACGAATCAGTTCATAATTTGGACCCGCAAAAAAGAATTGTTAATTCACTCTGTTGGAGAGAGAATACGTGTTTGTGCACCGTAACACTCTCACCACAGGCCGAAAAACTGGTTTGTTCAGTCGCACCACACATACCCTTATCTAAAGCCCCCGACGAGAGATGGCAAGATAACACGCAACACATACAGTACTGTGCAAATGTTTTAGGCAGGTGTGAAAAAATGCTATGAATTAAGAATGCTTTGAAAAATGTAAACAATAAATGTTTATTTTTTATCCATTTACATGGTAAGACTGAGCACAGCAACAAGACACAACGTAGTTATACTGCATCAGCAGGGTCTCTCCCAGACAAATATTTCAAAGCAGACAGGGGTTTCAAAATGTGCAGTTCAAGCTCTTTTGAAGAAGACGTTGAGGATCGTAGACGCAGTGGTCAGCCAAGGAAACTTAATGCAGCTGATGAAAAACCCATCAAGCTTATTTACCTTCGAAATCGGAAGATTTCAAGCAGTGGCATCAGCTCAGAACTGGCAGAAACCAGTGGTACCCAGGTACAGACATTTACTGTCCGGGGAAGTCTGGCCAGAAGTGGTCTTCATGGAAGAGTTGCAGCCAAAAAGCTCTACCCCGACAAGGAAACAAGGCCAAGTGGCTGAACTAAGCACGAAAACATAGAAACTGGGGTGCAGAAACATGGCAGAAGGTGCTCTGGACTGATGAGTCAAAATTAGAAATATTTGGCTGCAGAAGAAGACAGTTTGTTCGCCAAAGGGCTGGAGAGAGGTACAATAATGAGAGTCTGCAGGCAACAGTGAAGCATGGTAGAGGTTCCTTTCCAGTTTGGGGCTGCATTTCTGCAAGTGGAGTTGGAAATTTGGTCAGGATGAATGGAGTCTTCAATGCTGAGAAATACAGGCAGATACTAATTCATCATGCAATACCATCAGGGAGGCATATGATTGGCACCAAATGTATTCTGCAGCAGGAACATAACCCCAAACATACAGCCAATGTCATTAACAACTATATTCAGCTTAAAGAAGAACAGAAAGTCCTGCAAGTGATGGTATGACCGCCACAGAGCCCTGATCTCTACATCATCGAGTCTGTCTGGGTTTACATGAAGAGACAGAAGAATTTTAGGAAGCCTACATCCACAGAAGATCTGTGGTTAGTTCTCCAAGATGTTTGGAACAATTTACCAGCCGAGTTCCTTCAAAAACTGTGCGCAAGTGTATCTGGAAAATTGATGCTATTTTGAAGGCAAAGGGTGGTCACACCAAATTTTGATTTAATTTAGAATTTTCTTCTGTTCCTTCACTGCATTTTGTTAATTTATGAAGAATTGATGAAAATAAACTGTTAACACTTCCATTTTTGAAAGCATTCTTAGTTTACAGCATTTTTTCACACCTGCCTAAAACTTTTGCACAGTACTGTACGTGAATTGAAAAGAGCTCGAGATTGGAAAGACATGGGTTACAGTCATTATAGTCCTAGTACCAGCTGGTGGAGGAGAATGTTGAATTTCGTTGTTATTACGACACCAGTGACAAGAATGAGTGATCCGAATGAAATTAAATGAGACATAATGTTAACTTCGGAAGAAGAAGAGGCGCTTAGTGAGATTACTGATAAATTATGGTCTAAGCATGGAGCTGATGTGGGAAAAATTATTTGATTTTTACGGGTTCAACACCAAGGAAAAACGGAATATTATCCTTGTGTAAAACAATATCCTCTAAAACCAGATGCTCAGGCAGGCATCGAACCAGTCATAGCGGAGTTGTTAAAAGCCAACATTATTCGAGAGTGCGCTGATTCACCGTGCAATACGCCTATATTTCCAGTTAAGAAGGCAGCGCCCTCTACAGGCTGGCGCGTTGTGCAGGACTTGAGGGAGGTTGATAAGGCTGTCATATCTCGTTCTCCTAACGTTCCAGACCCACACACACTTTTAAACCAATTAGACTCTGAAGCAAAATATTTTTCTGTAATCGATTTAAGCAATGCATTTTGGTCAATACCAGTAGACGAAGCAAGTCAGTTTTGGTTTGTGTTTACCTTTAAGGGCAAAAGATACACTTTCAACCACTTAACTCAGGGGTATTGCGAGTCACCTACAATATTTGCTGATGCCATACGTAATTGTTTAGCTGATTTTCATCCACCACAAGGTAGTCAAGTCTTATCTTATGTAGATGATTTATTACTAAGTTCTAAAACACAAGAACAGTGCAAAATAGGTACTTTATCTCTTTTACATTATTTGGCAAAAACAGGAAACAAGGTCAGCAAAAATAAATTACAATTATGGGCAACTGAAGTAAGATATCTTGGTCACACATTGTCCGCGAATGGAAGAACTGTGAATACGGAGAGAAAGAAAGCTATATTGGAAGCTCCTAAACCTATGACTAAAAAACAAATGATGTCATTTTTAGGATTGTGTAATTATTGTTGACAGTGGGTACCAAATTATGCAGAATTAGTAAGGCCTATGCATAATATGATTTTCTCTGAACCAATGGCGCCCCACGATAAAGTTACTTGGACTAAAGAGGGTTCAAATGCTTTTCAATTAACAAAAGAGAAAATAGCCAGCTCGGCAGTACTGGCTCTTCCAAATTATGCCAAATCTTTCGTTCTCATGGTCGATTCCAGACATGGATTCATGTCATCTGTTTTGCTTCAAGTATGGGGAAGCAAAATGAGACCAATAGCTTTTTACTCAACTCAGCTAGATCCGGTAGCTCATGCAACACCCGTATGTGTTCAATCAGTTCTTGCCGCTGCACCTGCCGTACAGGCATCTGCGGAGATCGTTCTGTTTCATGAACTCGTCGTTAAGGTACCCCATGCAGTGTCAATGTTATTATTACAAACAAACATGACTTTCCTCTCCCCTGCTCGACATTTATCATGTATGACTCTTCTTCTCTCACAACCACACATTACATTGGAACGGTGTAATACACTGAATCCATCTACTCTGTTGCCATTGCCTATTGATGGCACTCCACACAGATGTGAGGAAGAAACACAACAGGTGTTAAAACCAATAATAGACCTGCAAGACACTCCCTTAGTGGGAGGACATGTCATTTATGTCGATGGGTCTGCAGGTAAAGATAAGACAGGAAGGAATTTAGTAGCTTATGCAGTCACTAGCCTCACTGACAAAGTTGAAGCAAAGAAATTACCTTCTAACTTATCTGCACAAGCAGCAGAAATAATTGCGCTAACCAGGGCATGTCAGTTATACAGAGGACAGGAAATGACAGTATACACTGACAGCCAATACGCTTTTGCTGCTTCACACATTTTCTGTACACACTGGAAAAGGAGAGGATACAAAACTTCTGTAGGCAAAGAAGTTAAACATAAAAAGTTGCTACAAGAGCTACTTGAAGCAATACAATTGCCTAGTAAATTAGCTATATGTAAATGTGAAGCACACACCAATGAAATTGATAATATCTCAAAAGGAAATGCTTTGGCAGATAAGGCAGCCAAGCAGGCAGCGGGTCTGTATCTGACACAAGACACAGAGGATGACTTTTTGATTAACATGCAACAACAAGCATCCAAAACTGAACAGGAAAATTGGGTAAAACAAGGGGCGACACTGAAAGATAAGGTATATGTCAGTCCAGACAAAAAACCCATCTTGCCACGATCTTTATATAAATGGGCAGCGATTTTGAGTCATGGTGATACTCATGTATCAAGTGGAGGGATGGTTAGTCTGGTACATAGGCACTATACAACATATGGATTCATAACCTATTAAAAAAAAATTTGTTTGCAATGTGTGATATGTATTCGGCATAATTCACAAGGGAACCTCAGGCCTAAGAGGGGCGTTTTCCCCACGCCTGACTATCCTTTTCAGGTAATACACATGGATTATATCCAATTGAGCAAAGCCAGAGGGCTGGAATACTGTTTGGTTATAATTGATGGTTTTCTAAATGGGTAGAGGTATTCCATAGTTCAACACCTGACGCACTCACAGTAGCAAAAGCATTGTGTAAAAGAATAATACCAACTTTTGGTGTGCCACAAATAATAAGATCTGATAATGGCTCACATTTTGTGAATGATGTGTTGGACAGAGTGGGACAACAATTAAAAAATTGATTTGAAAAGGCATTGTGCATACCATCCCCAGAGTGCTGGTCTTGTGGAACGAACGAATGGTACTGTAAAATCTAAACTTCGAAAGGCTATGGCAGAAACAGGTAGACAATGGCCTGATTGTGTAGATTTAGTTACTTTAAGCATGCACATTACCCCTGCTCAAGGCCAATCATTGTCACCTTTTGAAATACTTTATGGTAGACCATACAGAATACCAGATCTCGCTCCAACTGTAAGAGCCAATCCAGATGACATTCCCACACTAGCAGATTTCATGAAAAGAACGTTACTGACAAGAGAATGCAAAGTGCCGAATACTGTGCCAGTTTTTTCTGTGTCCCCACAGGAACAAGGCCAGGTGAAGGTGGGAGACTGGGTGTTCATCAAAGTCATCAAGAGAAAGACTTGGTCTGATGATCGGTCGGAGGGACCATACCAAGTGCTACTGTCCACTCCTACTGCTGTAAAGATTGCTGAGCGCTCCACCTGGATCCACCTTTCACACTGCAAACTGAGATCATTATTAGGATACACCACTAGCGTTGAGTAGTGTTTAGTGGTTCCCTCGAGGGGGTTGAGAAATTTAGCTCTTGACCGCCTGATAGTCACCGAATTCGTGCTGAATTCGTGCCGTAATTCGAAATTCTACTCTCCATAGTAGAGGTGTATCCAATTTTTTGTTTTACTGTGTTTCTTGTTTATATGTTTTTATTGTTTTTCTGTAAAGTGCATAAATAGTGTAATTCTGTTACAACAATGTCTAGACTGTTGCTATTAGTGATTAGTACAGGGGTACTTTTGGGTTTATGGTCCTCCACAAATGTAATTGAGAGAATCCAAAAGAGATGGATTTCATATGGGGAACATGAGGCCATGGGCAATGTTACTCACCTGTATTCTACTAATTCATGGTATAGATATGCATCTATGCAGGCAAGCAGACTGAACAAGACTAATTGTTATGTATGTACCTTAATGCCAGCGTCTTCTTCACACCCTAGGCTTGAAGCTAGACCACTTTCATACCAAGCCACGATCTGTGTTGGAGAGAGGTGTGGCCCAGACAGCTGGGGCTACAATATTCCATCTTATGACACAAACGGTACCCAGGTACAGGATGCGTGTAGCACCACCCACCCCCTAGTAGAGATAGAAACTACATCTTTGCTTTCACCTTATGTGTTAGTCCATTCTGTATTCCCATTATGTTTTGCAAATAATGGAACCATTAGATTAGGCTCCCTGATGCAGAGACAGTGTAAAGAAACTGTCATTCCTACGACTACTTTGTCCTCAAGCACCACTTCCTCAGCCAACGTCAGTTAGTGGGTTTATTTGGTGCCATGTCCATGGGGAAGCTTTTCCTTATGTTGGGGTTGGAATGCAAGGCACTGCCCCTCTGACAAGGGTACCCCTGCGTTGGAAGGGGTAATGTGGGTGTGCGGAAGTAGGTTATACAGTCACCTCCCTCGACACTGGGGGGGCATATGTGCCCCCGCTCAGGTCACGGACCACACGTACGTAGTAAGTACTACATCACAGCCAGAGTCATCTCGTAGGAAGCGATTGGCTGTTAAGGATCACGACAGTGTGTGGGGGACGGATGTACCTGATGACCAAAAAATTTGGACTAAAGGAACCAAGGTTACTTTGGCTCTGTTTCCGTGGGTAGGAGTAGGTAAACTCATGTTAAGAATGGAAACGCTTAACTATAGGTTAGGACTGTTCGTTAATGCAACCTTAATCAGCATGGAAGGCCAGCATGGAATGATGAAGTGAAACAAATCAGATTAATGGTTCTGCAGAATAGATTATGTTTAGATCTGCTTACTGCTGCTAGTGGAGGGGTCTGTGTTATGCTGAACGATACCTGCTGTACCTGGATACCGGACAATGTGCAAAGTGTCTCTGTGTCTAGAGCCTTACAGCAAATTAAGGCTGTTCGTGATGCTATAGCACATGATAAAGTAGTGGATGTGCATTGGTGGAATCCGTTCGCTTGGCTTACTTCTGGTACATGGTGGCAAGTAGTGTTGAAAAGTCTGCTACCCATTATTGCAATTTTTTTACTTTTTTGTATCTTTATGATGTGTATTTCTACATGCATTAAAGTTCTAATTTCTAGTCTAGTACGTAATTCTGTACAGAGTGTAATGCTGTCACATGAATTTGATGCCCTCTTGAAATGTCAGGATGATGATGTTTAAGTGTAATGATGCCTATGCAGAAAACCATTGGAGATGTTTAGGTTGATGTCGATGCTAAATGTTATCTTTAATGATAAAAATGAGGGAAATGTGAAAGATTATTAAATATTATCATTAAGTTTTAGACTTAAAGGGAATTATTTTAACTGCTATTTTCTAAAGTGTTCTGTGCTCTGGTTATGTGCCCTGTTTCTCTGTGCTGTTAATAGGAATGCTGACTCTTGAGAGAGGGGGTTGTTTGAAGTTACCTGAGAATGGCATTGTTTAGTTAGGTATTTACTGCTGCGACTCCAAACGCTAAGAAACCACTGTTTTGAAACTGAAACTGATGTCGTGGATGTTTACTTTGAGATTGCAATAGTGATTGATGATGCCATGTGTTCTGTAAAACTCTTCGTGACTGTTGGTTTTTAATTAAGCAAGGTTTCTTATCTTTGAAGGACAGAGGCCAGATGGCAACTTTGGGCATGGGTGGGGTTAAAATGTGTTTTGTAACAATTGCACTGAATTCTAAATAAAAGATCTATATATCCATAGGAGAGCTTAGAGTTGACACGAGGTGGTAACACACGTTGCTCTCCGCTCAAGGCCAAGAGCGTAAATAGATCTGTTATAACTTTACTTCTGGTTTATGGTGTCATTCTTTCTAAGTAATTCTAACTAAACTTAGTACGTGTTTAGAATATTTTTCTGACAGTTAGATACGTGAAAATGGATGCATTATTTTCAGCGTGCATTGGTTGCTTTAGCTTCATTTTTCTAATTTGATTGTAGTAATCAGTTATTCTTGTGTGAATGTAGAAATATAAGATATGTTCTTGCAACTAAATATACACTCGCTATGTAATACTAGCACCACAACTGCAACATTAGCACCTGTTGCAGGCCTTTTGTCTCTGTGGTCTCAGCCTCCCCACTTTAGAGTACCCCCATCATTCCCCCATTACCTTCAACATTAGCATCTATTCATTCATGATGCAGGCCCTTGTCTCTCTAATCTTGCCTATTCAGTAATCTATATGTTGATTTTTTTTTTTGCTGGGTTGTTTTTGTAACACTTTGCAATTGATTCCTTTTTCCCAGAGATGTCCCTGCAGAAGATGACCCTTCAGACCTGCCAGGGCCCTCATGCCCTCCTCCAGTGAAGAGGAAAAGGACCACAAGGCGTGTGAAGACAGCCACCAAGAAGACAACACCCACACCATTGCTGCCTGCAGAGGATGTTGCTTCAGACCTGCCAGGGCCCTCATGCCCTCCTCCAGTGAAGAGGAAAAGGACCACAAGGTGTGAGAAGACAACACCCACACCATTGCTGTCTGCAGAGGATGTCCCACTGTTGGACAGGTGGCATGATGGTTCTGAGGAGGATGTGTGCCCCCCACAGTTTCCATTCTGCCCTAAGAGGACACCTGGACCGCAGCTGGATTTCCAGAAGTCTTACAGCCCCCATGACATTTTCAAGCTGTTTTTCACACCCAGTGTCACTCAAACTCTGTGCAACAACACCAACAAATATGCTGCCCAGAAGCGTGCGCGTGGTACAAAGACGCAGTGGAATAGACGTGACACCAGCTGAGATGTACCGATTCTTGAGCCTTGTTGTGTATCTCGGCCTGACCAGGGTGACCGCTGCAAGGGACCTGTGGAGGAAGGATCACCTTTTCAGGTTTCCCTTTCCTGGAGAAGTCATGAAAAGCTACAGGTTCATTGCCATCAGTGCAAACTTTCATATGAGTGACCCAGCTACTGATGTACTGAATGAGCGCCGCCTTGGTCAGCCTGTACATGATGGCCTTTTCCGCCTGAAGCCTCTCCATGATGACATCCTCACGGCCTGCAGGGCACACTACCACCCACGCAAGAACCTGTCTGTTGATGAACGGATGGTACCCACAAAAGCAAGAATCGGTATGAAGCAGTATATGAAGGACAAGCCAACGAAGTGGGGCTACAAGCTGTTTGTCATGGCCGATAGCAAGAGTGGGTACACCTGTGACTTCTCCTTATACCAGGGGAAGGGCAAGCATCCAAGTGGCAATGGACTGAGTTTTGATGCGGTTGTCGACTTGCTCAAGGTGCCCCATCTTGGCACAGGGTACAATGTGTATGTTGACAATTACTACACCAGTGCCAAGCTTTTCAACCACCTTCACAAGATGCGCTTTGGGGCCTGTGGGACCATCCGGGAGAACCGGCTGGGGTTTCCCAAAACACAGGCTAATGCAATGGACAAAAAGACGAAGCGAGGGGGAATTCGCTGGATCCGCAAGGGCTCCTTGCTGTATGTGAAGTGGAAGGACACGCGTGACGTTGCCATGCTTTCCACAATCAACAAGGCATACAGTGGGGAGTCTGTGCAACGGCGTGTCCGTCACCCTCAAACAGGCTGGTCCAAGAAGGACTTTCCTGTGCCTGACCCAATCAAGTGCTACAATAAGTACATGGGGGGAGTGGACCTCTCTGATGCCCTGATAAAGTACTTCACTGTGACCCGGAGGACAAGGCGTGGTATATGAAGATGTTTCTACACTTTGTTGATATTGCGGTGGTAAACAGCTTCATAATCCACAAGGAGATGGCAGAGGCAAAGAAGCAAAAGCCCCTCACCCAGAAGATGTTCAGGGTGCTTCTGTGTGACCAGCTGTCATCCAACTCCGAGGTTGGAAGGCAGAAGTCAGCTGTTGGGCGAGCCACGGCTTCTAAGGCAGCTGTTGGACGAGCCACGTCTTCTGAAGTATCAGCTGTAGGGCGAGCCACGGCTTCTGTACCACCAGAGCCACAGACACTGTGTGTCCCAGAACTTGTCTGTGAACTCTCCGATGATCCCACCCTGAAAGCCACCAAGGGGAGGAGGAGGTGCAAAATCTGCAAGAACCTCACTATGTGGCTATGTAGGGCTTGTCAAGTGCCCCTGTGCATAATCCCAGGGCGCTGTTGCTACGCATTGTGGCATGATGCCAAAAGCAGCCAGCGTGTCTGATTTTTTTTTATGATAATTTTTAATTTTTTTATTTTTATACATACATTTTTGTAAATAATTATTTGTTCTGTGTTCCTATTTGTAAAAAAATCAGGAAAGACTACACCTCAGACAAGTAAAAAACACAAAAACATTCATGATAATGTGAAAATGTCCTTCTAAATGGATTTGGGTAGGTTTGGGTACAATTTGGATAGGGTATAGACAATCATGTTTATTCTCACAAAAAACTACAAAACAATGGATTATATTACACTGGAATTAATTTAAATTGGTTTGCTGAACTACAGATGACAAAAAAAAGTTTAAATTCTTGATATATAGTGACTTTTGTATTTCGTGATTTGGAGAGGTCAGGAGATACTTGGAGAGGTCTAAAGACACGTTATAGAAACTGATCTGTAACATTTGTAAACTTTTGTCTATCTGCTTGAAACTTTGTACACACACTGTCAAGATGTTTCTGTATCAGGAAATATAGGTTTTAGTTTCCTCTGATATTTTAAAACCCAAGATTATACTGAAACAAAAAAGAAAACCATAAACTTAAATGTCATAATAAAACACTTTAACTTATTGCAGTTGGTGGCCCAAGTGTCTTCTTCAATTTAAGCCATGAATGGTCATTATGCTATGTGTAGAACAATAGATATTCAAGTTTTAAATGAAACAGTGCGGAAATAGGCAGAATTGACAAAAAAGCCATTGGTTGCAAACAGGTTAAGTGATGCAGTGAGAGTTCTGCATGGGGATGATAGTGGAGACGTGCGAGCTGATGTCTTTCCATGCCAGGCTTGTCAAGCCCTGCTTCTCTCTGTGGGAGATAGTTGTTAGTCTGGGCGTCCCTGTAAAGACCCACTGTGAGGTGTTGATCTATAAGTCCCAAGCAGAACCCCTTATTCTGAACACATATGTTGTGCCGAAACCGTCCACAGCTAAGAACGCCATAGGAGAGGAATGGGAACGCCTCAGTGGACACTACATTAAGAAGTCTCGGCCCAATTAATCTTTTTGGATAAATTCAAACCTCCAGTTATCCACTAACTGCCTGTCTATAATCATACCAGAGGAGATCAGTCTAACTTATGACACTTCTCCAGCCTACTTTGAAGTGTGTAATAAAAATCAAGATGAATTTGAAATGGATCTGATGGTTGTAAGGGAGGTTACACCGATAAGGACAGCTTATTTCCAAAAGGGAGTCGACTACAAGACAACCATGCCTGACTATGAAGGTGGGTTTGGTGTTATTGGCAATCATGTCGGCCATGACTGCCATTGAGTTATGGTTTCCGCTCTCCATCTCAAACTGTGCAAAGAAAGTGTTGAGTTCATCAGCAAGAGAGGGGTCAGAGCTACAGACTGAGCCAAGGGGGCCGGTGTGTAGGAGCCCATTGTACTTTAGTTGGATTTTCTTTTAATTGAAGGTTGAGCCACCCTGCTAGCAGAGCTAATTACTGACACCTGGCATGTTTATAAGTATCACCTCACCTGTGAATTTAAGATGTGAATAACCACTAGGCATTTGGACATTTTTATTTTCGTGGAACCTGTCGTTAGGAATACTGGAGCTTTGGAGACGTTAGCAGTCATATCGTTTTTCAATTGATTCTATTTGTTTTACTTGAATCTATTTGTTTTACTTGCATCCATTTGTTTCAATCGAATGTATCTGTTTTAGTTGCATCTTCAACTTTATAATTTACATTTCTGTGACAATTCTAAGTTATTAAAACATACGGAACTATTGAAAACTCCGACGGCGTCTATAATGAACTGACTTATTGAAGGACACTAAAAGTAATAACAACTGGACTAAACATCAATTATATTTCAAGAAATAATCTACCCTTCTCTGACCATCATTGTATACTTTTTGATGTGGAAATAATCTTAACAAAAACCACAAAATATTTCTTAGTCAATAAAAGACATCTAGCCGATGAAGCTACAGTGAGATTTTATTTTATTGTGAGATTGCTCTATATGAGCCAACTAGTCATGACTGCTCTCTGAATTTAATAGTAGAGAACGTCAATGATGCAGTATCATCTGTGTTAGACTCTCTAGCCCCACTTAAAACAAAAAAAGAGGTTTACAAGCAGGACCTCCCCAGGGCTGAGAAAAGAAAAATGTTAGTACAAAAAACTGCGTAGCAGAGAGAAAATGGAGTAAAACAAAGACCTCTTTCCACCATGATATCTACAAAGATGCACTAGCTACCTATAACAAAACCATCCGTCTAGCAAGGAAAGATTATTTTTTTCAACATTATTACAGAAAATGCCGGAAATGTCATAGTAGCATTGACCAGCTTCTAAACATTGTCCCTACAACCTCAGATATTGATCCTATTCCCACCAAATTCTTTAAGCGAGTGTTTGATAGTGTCTCAGGTCCGGTCCTAGACATTATAAACATATCCCTTAGACCTGGCGAACACACTAACAAACTATAGACTGATATTAAATCTTCCATTTATTAGTAAAGTACTGGAAGAGATAGTAGAAGTCCAATTAAATTCCTTTCTGGAAGAAAACAACATCTTGGAAGTCTTTCAGTCAGGTTTCAGAAAATATCACAGTACTGAAACCGTCTCACCAAAATAATTAGCGACCTTAGACTAAACTCTGATGCAAATAAAGTCTCTATCCTTATCCTGTTAGATCTTAGTGTGGCATTTGATACCATTGATCACGACATCCTTATCAATAGTCTTGAAAAGCTTATTGGGTTGTCTGACTGCGTATTGAACTGGATCAAAACATAAATCAGAGGAAGAAAGTTTTAAGTTAGTGTAGGAAACCATATTAGTGGGGCAGGTTAAGTCAATAGTCCATCAGAATCTTTCACTTGGTGATAGAAGCACCAAATTTGGCACAAATGATGTCCAACTTGAATGAAGAGAAATGTATTAATGATCCAAAAATCTAAATGAACTGACTGGAAGAACTTAATAGTGTCAATTGAATTCCAATATGGCAGCCAGCTTTCAAGATGGCGGCTATTACGTGACTCAAAATTAACATTTTCGGAAGCTGTCTGATCAAAGATATTGCATTAAGTTGAAGGACAACATCCATGATCTCTAATTTTGGTTGGGTACCGAAAACTGGTGCCAATATAGCACCAGTTCCAATACAGCCCGTACCTAGCGGACCGAAATGCAACACAGATTTCGGTTAGCATCACCTAACTTGCGCTAGTTAACTATACACTACTCTGATGACCCCGTCCTGGCAGCAGGTAAGGCTAGGCTACCGTTTGTATAGCTACAATAGCTAGCTACTCGTCAACCTTTTAAAGAGGCATTATGCAGCAATAGCTAATCGAGATCGAGATGCTAACGACTAAAACTAGGGAAACCTGTTGAAATTAGCTTACTTGACAATACGACAAACTAGTTAGTCAACAACTGTCCTAACACAGTCAAATATCAAGCAAGTGCAACACAAGACAAAGCAAGACGGCAAATAAGTTACTCGCTAGTCAGGCAGAAAGTAGTTACCTGGCGGTAAGAAAACTGCATAGTGCAGTAATTTGCCTGATGACTCCGGTATGGCAGTAGCGTCGAGCTGATTCTCCACACTAACTGTCAATTGTAGCTGACACAGACATTTGTTTAAGCTGTTTTTGTAAGGTGAAATCGATAACCCTAATCCTTAGGGTAAAAGAGTTACATAATGGTGCTTTAACAGAGAAAATTACGAAAGGTAAACAGTCAAAAGTGTGGCTGTATTTCGCTCAAAAGGATAAAAAAAAGATGAGTAGGAATAATTGTGTATAATATAGTCTAGATGCATGAAATGGTTAGTTTTAGATTAGATTAAATGGGAAATTTTGGTTATGGGTAAATGTGTTTGATAAAGGGGAGAAAGTGGGTGTGTTGTATACTCAGGGTACCTTCTGATTGGAGAACAGATATGAAGAGGCTGGTATGATAAGATGGGAAGATTAGCCAACAGGAATTTAAATGGGAGTGGTCAAATGTTCTTTTAAATCTAAGGGCGCGGAATGAGTTTGTCAGAAAACCTACAGCTGTACTTTTCCGCATTGTGATTTTAGGACTTTCAATAAATCTGTTTGCTTTTGCAACATCCTCAGCTAAATCCTTGAGTTGAAGTAGTCGCATGGTGTGCAGTTCTCTTCAACAAATGTTACCTGGATGGTGTGCAGGTCACGGTATAACACAAGATGTCTTCCAATAATCCATTGATGTGCACCACTAAAACTGACTGGAGGAAGTGTTGCCTCTGTCAGACAGATACCAAAGAAGAGTTGAAGTCTCCTCCTACTCGTTATGAGTGTAGTTCTGACGGCTATTCCATGATAGCCAAAAATGCTAAACAATTAGCCAAACAATTTCAGGCAATCAATCTGTTGCCCATGAGGTTAGACCCATCCAGATTGGATGATGGAGGTGGTATTGAGGATACATTGAAGCGAAACAGTGCAAAGTATCACCAAAATTGTCGCCAAATGTTTAGCAACAGCAAACTCGAGCGTGCCACTAAAAAAGCAGCTGAAATTCAGAATGATTCTCGTGAAGAACAATCAAAATTGCGAGGGACTAGCATTGAAGTGCAGCGGTGTTTCTTATGTGAAAAGATGGAACCAACATCAGAGCTGCGACAAGCCATGACCATGCAGCTAAATGAGAGGCTCAATGAATGTGCTCATAATCTTAATGATGGTAAACTTCTGGCTTTAATGAGTGGGGGCCCTGGAACTTAAATACCACTGCTCTTGCTTAGCAGCCCTGTATAACAAAGCGAGGGCACACATTGCAGCGGAGAACAAAGTAAAACTTCAGTTGTCTCAAGAAAAAGAAGCCCTTCCTTTGGTGTTCTCTGAACTTCTGACCTATGTCATTGAGACAAAAAAAAAACAGTGATGGGCCCTCTGTGTTCCGACTAGCTGAATTGGTTAGTCTTAACAGGAAAAGACTTGAGCAAAAGACTTGACAGACATACCTGACGTGAACTCGACCCGACTGAAAGAGAGGCTTCTGGCAGAGATATCTGGACTGGTAGCCTACGAGAAAAGGCGAGATATACTTCTGACATTTGAAAAAGACGTTGGTCCAGTCTTGTCAGAAGCATCATCCTATACTGATGCCATCATTCTCGCCAAAGCTGAAGATTTTGTGCAGGCACATGGTCGAACACAACTATATGTTTGAGGGCAATCTCGATAAGAGTGTTTGCTTCCTTGCCTTCAGCTTTGCTTCAGTTTGTCTGTATGATTGAGACAGAGAAACCCCATTTCTGGTCTACATAGGAATGTCCGTTCATGCTAAGACCAGAAAGAGGCACATTGTGGAAATGCTTCATGACCATGGTCTTAGTATTCGATATGATCAGTTGGGAGATGCAGTTGTTAACAGATATATTGAAGAAGGTGTGGTCTGTCCCCCCAAACTGAGGAAAGGCCTCTTCTGCCCAAGTGCAATGGATAACATCGATCATAATCCTTCATCTACAACAGCGACTTCATAATTTCATGGAACCAGCATCTCAATCTTCCAACATACAACATCAGAAAGTCAAGGTGAAGTTCGAGAACCAATTCAATTAATTAAGAACAGCAATGTAAAGAAAGTCCCGGAACTTCCTGATTCCTACACAAATGTCCATCCTGCTTTCTTCACAAAAAAAGAATCTATCTCCTCCCAAGGGTAATGTCACATATGCATTTCTGTCAATTCTCCCCCTGACAAATGAATATAACTGGTTGCAGAAGGTAAGCCTCACACAAGAAGTATATGATGAGGTTAACATCACTTGGTCAGCCCACCACGCAGAGAAGAAGCGAGGTCTTACATTTGAAGTTAGTATTACCTCACTCTTGCCCCTTCTTCGTGATGAGGCCCATTCTGTTGCCACAGTGAGGCAATCCATGAATAAAGTCAGGGATGCTATTGCACACCTCAACCCAGACCAGGTTCCTGTGATTACTGCAGATTACTGCATTACTGCCTATTTATGTGGCACTGGCCTGTTCTGCATGGTGAGGACATATGTTGTGATGTTTGGTGGTCTCCACATTGAGATGGCTGCATTCAGGTCACTTGGGACCCTGCTTAGGAGTAGTGGGTGGACAGGTGCTCTTGTGGAAGCTGGGGTGGCTTCTTCTGGAACAGCTGACTCCTTTCTCTCTGCCTCAAGTGTCACAAGAACACGCCGCATGCACCAAGTCACAGTGTGCTGTCTTTACATGCTCCAAATGGAAGCATATGAGCATTGTGAAGATAAAGAAGGAGCCCTGAATTTCAAAGACTGGTGTGAGACAAGTTGGAAGGAGGTCCTCAGTTTCAATTCTGGGAGCTTGTGTTGTCAATGGAATTGGTGGTTTTCTCGTTGGTCAGATCTTTCAGAGAGGCCAACTTTAACTTGTATTATCAAGCACTGTCTGCTCTAATCCCCTTCTTCTTTGCAAACAACAATGTGAACTATGCTCGATGGCTCCCAGTCCACCTCAGAGACATGGTTTCTTTTGAGCAAACTCATCCTCGGGTATTTAATGAATTTCAGCTGGGTACGTTTGTGGTCTACAAGACTCACAGGGAGTTCTCAGGCTTAGCCATTGACCACGCTCACGAGCAGGCCAATGCTGTTGTTAAAGGTGATGCCATTGGAATAACTGAGGATCCATCTGCACTGAGGCGGTGGATGGTGTCTGGACCAGAGGTTAGCCAGTTAGTCAACCAGTATGAGTTGGCATCTCAGGTCAAAGTAGTGAATGAAGATGTCAGGCATCATGAGAAGACCAGTCAGTCTCAGAAGTCCTTCACTGACAAGGTCCAGAAGTTGTTTGGTGTGATGAAGGATCCTGGCAATCCTTTCCAGGAAGAGTCCAAAGATCTACTCACATTGGATACAAAAACCATCGCACATCCCAGTGCTGCTGAGCTTGTAAGAACTCACTTTGAGAAAGGTCAAGTTGCCTTCAGAGACTTTTTCAATGGTCTGGATGATGAGGCTTCCTTCTATAGGCCCATCAAAAAGAACAAAGTTGACCTCTTTTGCCAACAGGCAGCTGCAGCTTCCTGCGAGACAGCAACAACAAGACTGAGCTCTTTGGGTTCCTAGCTGATAAGATAGTGACCCTGTGTCCCGACAATATCGTAGTTGTGACCAAAGGAGAGCGGGCTCTTTCAACCAAACTCATCAGCCTTGAAGGCTTAACCCCGCAAACAGGGAACGTCCCCAGGACGTTAACAGAACATTGGCAAGGTCCCCAATCGTCCCCAATTGGTCCCCGCCACAAAGTTCGCTAGAGGACGTTACCAGAACGTTTTTGACGTTTGTGGCAAGTCTACGTTTGGTCCTCATACGTGACTTTCGCATGAGCCTTAAAACGGACTATTAGGGAACGTTATAATTTGGTCACTCAGCACATGTCCCCAGGACGTCCTTTAAAAACGTCCCCGTAACCTTTACCTGCAGGTCCTCTGCGTGACGTTCGCATGAGCCTTAAAACGGACTATTAGGGAACCTTATAATTTGGTCTGTTAGCACAAGTCCCCAGGACGTCCTTTAAAAACGTCCCCATAAACTTTACCTGTGGTCCACTGCGGGACGTTCGCATGAGCCTTAAAACGGACTTTTAGGGAATGTTCTTATTTGGTCTCTCAGCATAGCCTACGTCCCCATTACCTTTACCTGTGGTCCACTGCGGGACGTTCGCATGAGCCCTTAAAACAGACTTTTAAGGAACGATCTTATTTGGTCTCTCAGCATATGTCCCCAGGACGTCCTTTAAAATCGTCCCCGTAACCTTTACCTGTGGTCCTCTGCGGGAAGTTTGCATTCAGTCCTTCCAAAACGTCCCCTTGACGTCCTCTGATGGTCCTCTCTGAACCAGAGGTTCCGCTAGAGAAAAATGTTTTTCGTTTGCCCGACATTTTAATGATAAGCCTGGCAAATATCTATTTCTGCTTCTAAATTAGCCTATTGAAGAAAACTGACGGCCTGCGTAGCTTAAATTATAACATAATCAGGTAGTTTAGAAAGCAACATGTTTATTTTCCTTAGTTTACAATTGGAAACAAAAACATTAATGTCTAATGAGCGTCAATAAGTGGCCTTTAATCGCAACCTGCTGTGGCGTTAAAATGAGCGCCGCAACATGGTCATTGCTCTGTTTAATGAGAGCAGATATTCTTAAATTATACGACCCTCTTGTGAATCCTTTGCGTCGCCTTTTCGCAGTGCTAACAGAACATTTTACTGTGACAATCAATTACCTCGCACCTTAGCCAAGAGAACTTGTCACTCCATAACGACATAAACGCCCGACATTTCGGCTTTTTTCTCTGGTGAAGCTGTTCGAACATCTAGGGCTTAAGGTAGGCTATTCAGTGTTTGGAAAGTTCACTTTCTACATGAACTAGTTCAGCTCATTGTCCATAATTCAAATTTTTTAACTAAGTTCACAGCTCCAATTTTCAATATGCTGTGAGTGCGAGCTATAATTTTTCCAAATCTCTGTCTCTCGGCTCCAACTTCAGTGCGCACACGCACAGGCATAGACAGTAGCCTATAATAATGAAACGCGTTCAGACTCAACACTGCAGGTATTACAGGTTCATCCTCGTCAAAAGGTTTACCCTCATCAGTTGTGTTTGGCCTCTGAAAAAAGCTTTTAAGGCTAGTCTGCTTGGCCATGTTGGATCCTTGTCACTCAGTTCGCTCCTCGTTTGAAACCGAGGGTCTGCGCTTTATTTAAAATGCAGCATGCGTGTTGTTAAATAACTTTCTAACGGCAGATTAGCCTGTTCCTTTAAAACATAATAAGGGCAGTGCACGTTTGCTTTATAGGCCTAAATATTAGGATTGTTGTCAAATCCAGATTGTGTTTGCGAGACGGGATTTTTAAGAAATTCCAATCAGACAATTTGACCGGTGAGCTCTGTTGCAGCATCTTTGAAGGCCTGCGGAAAGCTCAATGTTAAAGCTAGACACTTGATAGACCTTCCTATGTATGCATTGTATTGGAATCATGCAGACATTACATTTATAGCACAGATCAGTAGAGAAGCATTCATATTTATTTTATTTCATCATTCTTAGTTATTCTGCCTCCCTGCCCGCACGTCCGTGACGGGCCATGGATGTTAATTAAAAAAGGAATCATTACGGAAAACCCTCAATGCGTAGTGACTGAGATCGCTACAATATGCTTTTCCTCAAACCCTCGGAAAAAATGACTAAGTTTGTTGGCTGTCTCGCACTGTGATACACCTGTTAAAGTGGCAAAATAATAATCAGACAGTGTTAGTACCGTAGGTAGCGAAATGGGTTAGTAATAGGAAGGTTAACGGTTCGATTCCCATGCCTCGTAATCAAGTTTGTAAGCGCGTGTGTGTCTGTGTGTGTGTCTATGTAGGCTATATCATATGAAATGTGTAATATAAATGAACTTGAACTTGTGTCTGTGTGCGCCCTGTAAGCAATATGACGGCTCCGCGATCTATTATTATTTTATTTTCATCTTTTAGCTCAGCAAAAACGGTCGTGCCTGCTACGTCCGGGGTGCGTTCTTGAATAACATCCCCAGGACGTCTAAAACACGTTTCCCAGAAGTCACCACAATGCCCTCAGGACGTTCTTGCAACTTCCTGCAGAACGTCCCCAGGACCTATAGAAACACATTCCCCAGACGTAACCACAATGCCCTCTGGACGTGCTTGCAACGTCCTGCATAACATCCCCAGGACCTATAGAAAACGTTTCCCAGTTGTCATCGCAACGTCCTCGGGACGGTCTTGGAACGTCGTGCAAAACGTCCTTGAGTTGTCAAGGGAACCATACACGTTTACGTTTTTAGAATGTTCAGAGAGACCATTACAGGGCGTCGAGGGGACGTAATTTTGCTTACAGGGAAGTCCTTGCAACCACGAAGAAGCAGACTCCAGAATCTTCACACATGCTCTTCATGCAGCCAAGCAACAAATGAAGTCTGTGTTGATTAAGGCTTGTGACACAGATATTCTTGTTGTTGCAGTCAGTGTTTTTGTGACTCTTCAGGATGCAGGCCTAGAAATGATTTGGGTAGAATTTGGCCATGGTCAGTCCATTAGGTGGTTACCAATTCATAATATGGTGGTAAATCTTGGCCCAGAGAAATCCAGTGGCATGTTATACTTTCACCCCTTCACTGGCTGTGATGTTGTGGCAGCTTTTCGTGGTAAAGAGAATAAAACTGCTTGGCAAGCATGGGGGGTTTGCCCTGAAGTGAGCCCTGTCTTCAAAAAGCTCAGTTAATACCCACCTATCATAGAAGATGCAGACCTACAGGCAAGGTTGATGAGGCAAGACTGGACTTGTTTGCTCGGAAGCAAAGGTCTTATGATGCCATTCCACCGACAAGCGCATCCCTCGTTCAGCATGTGAAACGGTCTGCCTTCCAAGCTGCTTGCATATGGGGCCAGGCAACCGTGTGCAAAATGCGAAACTGAAAGCCCTTCCAACTGGGGCTGGAAAAAAGATGGTGAGGTCTGGCAAGTTCTCTGGACAACCCTTCCACCCATTTCTCAGACTTGTAAGCAGTTATCAAAATGTAGTTGCAAGACTGAATGCCGAGGAAGATGCAAATGCTATCGTTCTGAAGTGTACACAGTTGTGTGCCTGCAATTGTCAGGACTAAAAGAAGAACCCATCGGAGCTGTTCATCAACAGCAACAGTCATTTCCTTAACATAAGTACGTTATCCACTTTGGAAAAAAAAATGGCGGATAACGTACTTTTCTGAGGCAGTAGGTTCTGAAGTACTTGTGTGCCAAATTTGGTACTTGTATCACCAAGTGAAAGATTGTTTCAGCTATCTGCTCCACTATATGTCTGAGAAACATGAAAGCTGCAACGGGGTTGCACAAGTATATGTTACCACTCGTTGACATCATCACATAATATAGTATAGATTTTCATAGCTACGCATATGACACACAATTGTATATATCTGCTGAACCTAATGATGCGACAGCCATAAACTCCATTACCAACTGTTTATTGGCAATAAACAAATTGATGAAAGATAACTTTTTTTAATTAAATGAGGACAAAACTGAAAAAAGTCTTACTTATTGGCCGCAAATAAAAATGAGAGATGCTAACAAACAATTTAGGAGTTTTAACCCGTGAAAAAGTCTGAGTCTTTGATCCAAGGTCAGGTTTGCAGACAATCAGGAAAACTCGGGAAAGTGCCCAACAGTAGAAATAGGTTTATTTCAGCGTCACAGGACAATCCGATCGCATGTTGCACGAACGGTTCTTTCAACATACTGGCAGGAGTTCACGTCTTTTATACAGTATAAGTTGCAGGTAAACAGTTGCATCTGGGATATGGGAGGGGATGGGTGTGTCTAGAGGTAGGTACTATTTTTGAGTGGATGATTGAACCTGATTTAATCACAGTGAATGAATACCTTGATTAAATCCCATTGAATAGGAAAAGGTCAGGAAGCTAGTTTGAATACATCAACTCACTGACATCTATCACCCGCTGGATTAAACCTAAGATGATAAGTCTTAGGCTGAATCCCATTTCTCCCCCTACCCCTTCGTCTTTCCCCTTCCCCTCCGTTTTGCGCGTTCATGTGGAGGGGTAGGGCTGTCCCAATTCACGTTAAGACAGAGGGGTAGGGGAAGGGGAAGCGCTTTCTACCCCTCGAAACGGAGATTTTCCGAGGGCACACTTCAAACGGAGGGGTAGACTGATTTCCCTCAATGCATTGCGAACCCGTGATCATTAAAGAAAAAACATCGCGCAAGTCCATTTAAAAATGTCGGAAACAGCAGGGAAAGCATCACACAAATGAAAGTATTTTCTTTGTAATTCATGATTTTAAAACTTGTTTGATGAAATGTTGCATTGTGTAAATAACAGCTGCAGGCGCCATGTTTGTTTATGTCTGGTGAGTGACAGCTGTCGCTCTCCGGTAACGTAACAGCTGACGCTTCGTACTGATGACGTACGTAATTGTTGAAGTGCTATCCCAATTCCAAGGGCTAGCGTTTCAACCCCTTCGGCTACCCCTCCGTTTGAAAAAGCGAAGGCGAAGGGGTAGGGGTAAGGGTAGGGGTAGAGATTAGAAATGGGATTGGGCCTTAGTGTTATCCTGGACTTAGATTTGAATTCCAACTCCCACATTAACAAATTGACCAAGACCGCTTTCTTTCACCTAAGGAACATAACGAAGGTACGACCATTCATAAACCAAAATGATGCAGAGAAGCTAATTCATGCTTTCATATCAAGCCAGCTAGACTACTGTCACTACAGGCACTTTTACTGGTCTTCCCAAGAAAACAACTGAAAGACTCCAGCTCATTCAAAACTCTGCAGCTAGACTATTAAACTAAAAGGAGAGAACACATTAGTACTGTCCTACACTGGCTTCTTGTTACCTTTAGAATTGACTTTAAGGTCCTCCTCCTCACATACCAAGCTCTAAATGGACAAGGACCTAGGTACATTGCTAACTCTCTTACTAACTACACACCAGCTAGAACAATGTGATCATCAGATGCAGGTCTATTACAGGTAACCAGAAGCAGTCATAAGAAGATTGGTGATTCGGCCTTTGTTAAATACAAACACGCTGGACACTTTCAAAAGGCAGCATAAAACTTCTTTTTACCAAAGCATTTTAATAGTTTTATCTGCCACTATTTATTTCTCTGTAACGTGCACTATTTTTACTATTTCTCCATAAAACTGTTTTAAAGGTACCATAGCACTGTTGGAAACCATATTGCGGCTTCAATATACCTCCTGTTCTTCTCACAGATATTTCCCTAATAATTTTCTAGTCCCCTGGACGCGGTCACCTTCCTTTAGCCTGTAAAGGAGAGCTAGTGTTCCCCCGAAGCCCGGCGCTCAGTGAAAGAAGACGAGAAGGCCTCTGAAGGAAGATTATAGGAGGAAGGGTGTGTAGAACCTGATAATGTAATAATTTCCTGATAACGTAATAACCCTGATAATGTAATAAAAAATCCCTCATAAGTCCCTAAAAGATGTAATAAAACCTGATAATGTAATAATATCCCAATAATGTAATAAAGTGCATTTCCCAATAATGTAACAATCGCCATACCAATAATGTAATAAAATGTTACATTAATTGGAAGTTATTACATTATCAGGTTAGCCTCAATTTTGCAGAACCTGATAATGTAATACATTCCTGATATTGTAAAAACTTTGGTCAGTGCTGAAATGTTGGGACACCAGTTATTCAGACCAAGTAGTGATGCTGTGTAGACAACCACCCACTATTGTTTTGCTCATATTTTGATCCCAATGGTATAGGCCTTTAGCCTCGCAAGCCAAACCTGTACAGCAAGAAGCTGAGGAAAGTAGAGGAAATGCATGTTGCATGATGTTTTGCAGTATAAAGTGTAATTTTTAAGGGACATTGCCACACAAAATCAAAAGAGAATTTGATATAAATCAAATAGCGAAATGTCAGCTATTGATGATCAATGAGGACTTCGAAACTCAATGTTCTATGTGCCCATTAGCTGCCGGTCTATAACATACCAAAATGTTCTTATTTTTTCTCTATTAGTTGATTACCACTGAATATCCCTTTCACCATTGTAAAAATTGTGCATTCACAATCATATAAAATATATACTGTATCTGCTAATAGTGAAGCAGCAGGTCTCTGGACAGCTTCACTGTTTGGACCTCTGAAACTGGAGACCTGATGCTACAGCACCAACCAAAGTTATTACAATATCAGGTAATTATTACATTATCAGGTTCTGCAAAATTATTGGGAAATGCACTTTATTACATTATCGGGGTATTATTACATTATCAGGTTTTATTACATGTTTTAGGGACTTATGAAGGAATTTGTATTACATTATCGGGAGTTATTACATTATCGGGAAATTATTACATTATCAGGTTCTACAGGGTGGCCTCTGGGCAGAAACATAGCTAGGGAAAATATTTAACTATGGTTCCGACTAGTGAGCTAGAGACCAGGTAGAAGGGTTTTATTATTTCATTTATTCCTTTTATCATGATTTTAGTAATGCAAGAAGCCTATTGGAACATCAGGTTCTTATACGATGTTGATCTTTCCTTTTTTTTTTTTTTTACTCAATGTATTGCTCTTGCTGCTTGCTTTTATTGAATTTATGTAAAGCACTTTCAACTGCAACTCTTGTACAAAATATGCTATATAAATAAAGTCTTACTTACTTACTTAATAAATGTAATGCCCTTACAGGTCCTTATAGAGGCAGACTATATAGAAGGTGTTACCAAAAATGGATATGTCAAAGACACCAAACATTAAAGCACAATTTGTCACCCTGTCTCTAAGTCTCTGAGGTGGTCACTAACCTGTACGTGATTTTTTGTGGATTGATATCTGCATGAAACAGCACCCATTAGGATTTTGTACTAGTACTTAGAGTGAAGCCATGAAGTATTTTCAGTGTTTCTTAGTACTGTTTGGGGACTGGACTTGGACTATGGATGTGACTACAGCAGGTGACTACATTTTAGTCCTGGGGTTGGATTGGCTTCCTGCTCTGGTCTATGCACTTCTGGCTGTAGGTGGAGACTGGGCGTGGTCCTGTAACGACTGGGGGCAGGCCTACCAGGATAAAAGCCATCCAGGTTCCAAGATGGATGCTCGCTCTCGCCTCGCAAAAGACAGACGCTGGCACACCCAAAACTTTAGTCATTGACTGTTTACTCAAACGCTCCGTTGTAACCATGTTAATATTACTGATATTGGTTCTTGTTATCTGGTGGTTATTTTCAGCACATTATTAGTTGTTAGTTAGTTAGTGTAGGTAATTAAGTTGGACTGCGGAAGACTCACTTCTTGTTTTGCCTGTGTTGTGTTTTGTACGTCGGGCACGGGAGCCAGGCAAGTTCACACCACCAACACAGCAAGCGTGAGGTTTTCTTTTTCCTTTTTCCTTTCGGTCTTATAACCACGTTGTTTTGTAATGTATTGGGGCGTTTTTGTTTGTTGTAAGTTAACTTATACCTTTATTCACTAAACCACACTGTGACACCATGCATTTGACCCGCTGCAGTTTGCCTACCAGGAGAAGGTGGGCGTGGAAGATGCCATCATCTACCTTATGCACAGAGCACACACTCATCTGGACAAGGGGAAGGGTGCTGTGAGAATCATGTTCTTTGATTTCTCCAGTGCCTTCAACACCATCCAGCCCCTCTGTCTGAGTGACAAGCTTGTGCAGATGGGTGTGAACGCTCACCTTGTATCCTGGGTCAAGGACTACCTGACGGAGAGGCCGCAGTTTGTCTGGCTGAAAGACTGCGTATCTGAGACTGTGTTGTGCAGCACCGGCGCTCCACAGGGGACTGTGCTCTCACCAGTGCTGTTCACCCTGTACACTTCAGACTTCACTTACAACACAGAGTCGTGCCACATCCAGAAGTTCTATGATGACTCTGCTGTTGTGGGGTGTATCAGGGATGGACAGGAGGTGGTGGACAACTTTGTGCAGTGGTGTAGGCATAACCACCTGCTGCTGAACACCTCCAAGACCAAGGAGATGGTGGTAGATTTTAGGAGGTCTCAGCCTCCTCTGCTACCAGTCTCCATAGAGGGTGTCAGTGTGGAGGTGGTCAGCACCTACAAGTATTTAGGAGTTCATCTGGACAATAAACTGGACTGGTCAGCTAACACAAATGCCATCTACAAGAAGGGCCAGAGCCGACTGTACTTTCTGAGGAGGCTGAGGTCCTTCAATGTCTGCAACAAACTCCTGCGCATGTTTTATCAGTCTGTTGTTGCCAGCGTCCTTTTCTATGCTGTGGTGTGCTGGGGAGGCAGCATAAAGAAGAGGGATGAAGGGCGACTTGACAGGCTGGTGAGAAAGGCAGGAGCTGTTGTTGGCACCGATCTGGACTGCCTAACAACAGTGGCGGAGAGCAGGACCCTGAGCAGGCTGCTGACCATCATGGACAATATCCACCACCCACTCTACAGTACTTTTAATGGACAGAGGAGCATCTTCAGTGGCAGACTCCTGTCACTGTTATGCTCATCAGACAGGCTGAGGAAGTCCTTTGTCCCCAGGGCCATTCAGCTCTACAACGCCACACAGAAGGGGAGGGCGAGGGAGATGGACTTCTCTGCATGAGTCTGCCTCAGTCTGCCCTCCTCTTCTCATCATACTTTATCACATCCCACTGCCCATCCTTTTCTATTTTTCCACTTTTGGACTGTCTTTACTTCACTTTATTTAAGTATTTATATCACTTTACACTATCCCCACACACACAAGCACAGGACTCTTTGCACTATCCACACATGCACATGAACATTTTTGCACTGCTTTTCACTATTTGCAGCCCTTTCACAAGTAACGCACAATGTCATATGTATATGTTATATGTTAACACCCCACCCCCTGTGTACATGTTCTCCCTATGTGTATTGATATTGTTTTTGTATTTATTGTGATTTTTGTATTTATTGTGATTCATGTATGTAAGTTAAGCTACTGGATGACCTTAATTTACCTCGGGATAAATAAAGTATCCATCGATCTATCTATCTATCTATCTATTTCGGGTCGAGATTCGTAACAGTATTATTCTCCAGAAATATCTCCATTAGTTGCAATACTGAAAGCAGATGCTATATTGATATACGCTGAATCCCCTACAATACTGTCAGTCATTCTACAGTAACTTTAACTCTATCTATAATAATATAGAACATAACCTCAGTAACCACCTTTACACTCAAATACTCACTTCACTCTTCTTGATGCTTTAACCACAGGCAGCATCCTCTGCAGACCTTCATCTGAACTAGCAGGCGAACTCAATCCCCCATAATCCTTGGGGTTAAACTCTTCCAGTTCCTGGTCTGACATCAGCAGCACAAAGGTCAGAGATGACAGCTGGGAAAGAGAGAGATCCTGTCTGGTTTCCTTATCCTTCCTCAAGTAGCCCTTGACCTCCTCCACCAGAGAGTGGTCATTCAGTTCATTCAGACAGTGGAACAGGTTGATGCATCTCTCTGGGTTGGGGACTTCTCTGATCTTCTGCTTGATATACTCGACTGTTTCCTTTGTGTTCAATGAGCTGTTCCCTGTCTGTGGCAGCAGGTCTTTTAAGAGTTTCTGATTGGACTCCAGTGAGAGGCCAAGAAGAAACCTCAGGAAAAGGTCCAGGTGTCCGTTCTCATTCTTTAAGGCCAGATCCACTGCAGTCTGGTGTAGGTCATGAAGTTTGTTAGCACTGAGCAGTGAATAAAGCTGAGAGGTTGGGTGTTTGTCAGGCATATAGCTTTCTCTCTTGCTAAAGTGCAAAAACAAATATAAAGCTGCTAGAAACTCCTGAATACTCAGATGAACAAAGCAGAACACCCCCTGGTACAGCCCTGCCTCCTCTCTGAAGATTTCGGTGCACATCCCTGAGTACACTGATGCTTCTGTCACATCAATGCCACACTCTCTCAGGTCCTCCTCATAGAAGATCAAATTACCCTTCTCCAGCTGCTGAAAAGCCAGTTTGCCCAGGTTCATAATGGTCTTCAGGTTCCAGAGTGCGTCCGCATCACGGTTTCCATACTTCTGACTCCTGTGTTTGGTTTGTATGATCAGGAAGTGTGTGTACATTTGCGTCAAAGATGTTGGAATCTCTCCACTCTCTGCTTCAGTCAGGATGTACTCCAGAACAGTGGCTGCCATCCAACAGAACACTGGAATATGACACATGATGAAGAGGCACCTGGAGGACTTCAGGTGTTTGATGATTCTGCTGGCCAGTTTCTTTTTTGTGATTCTCTTCCTGAAGTACTCCTCCTTCTGTGGGTCATTGAAACCCCGGACTTCTGTCACCTGATCAACACACTCAGGAGGGATTTGATTGGTTGCTGCTGGTCGGGAGGTGATCCAGACAAGAGCAGAAGGAAGCAGATTCCCCTTGATGAGGTTTGTGAGAAGGACATCCACTGACGCAGGTTCTAATTCATAGGAGATGCATTCATTGTGCCTGAAATCCAGAGGCAGTCTGCTTTCATCCAGACCATCAAAGATGAAAGCAATGTTGTATCTGTCCTGGTTGGAGAAGGCTAAGTCTCTTGTTTCAGAGAAGAAGTGATGGATGATGTCCATAAGGGTGTACTCCTTGTCTTTAATCAAGTTCAGCTCCCGAAAAGGAAGAGGAAATACGAAGTGAATATTCTGATTGGCTTTGCCTTTAGCCCAGTCCAGAATGAATTTCTGCACAGAGACTGTTTTTCCAATTCCAGCAACTCCCTTTGTCAGCACAGTTCTGATGAGTTTGTCTCGTCCAGGTAAGGGCTTGAAGATGTCAGTACATTTGATTGGTGTATCACTCTTTGTTATTTGTCTCTTGGATGCCATCTCAATCTGTCTGACCTCATGTTCAGTATTGACCTCTACACTCTCTCCCTCTGTGATGTAGAGCTCTGTGTAGATCTTCTCCAGAAAACTAGGGTTTCCTGGCTTAGCCACGCCTTCAAATACCTTCTGAAACTTCTCTGTAAGACTATATTTGAGCTCTTGTTGACATCTAAGAAACAGTCCATCTAGATATAAATACATACAATATAGTCAATCTGAAGATATATGTTAGTGTGTGAAGTGAACACTTTGCAGCAGCACTTGAAGTCTTTGTCATGTGTGATTAGCAAATTAGGACAGACATCATATCCTTCCAGTACTAATCATGACAGTCTGTGTTCAGGGATCATCATTAGTAACTGTTATGACAGATTGCAGAATTGTATGTACCAGAATCATAGAATCAAGAATATACCTGTTTGAGGGCCTGATTTACTAATATGCGAGCGCTGCTTAATCTGCGTTCGCAAATTAACGCACAGTGTTTTTGCGCATTTTACTTGGTATTTATCAAACCAGATCGCGCTGGGCAATCTGTGTTTACTCCGCCCTATATAGGGCCTGATTTACTAACATTGCGACCGCTGCTTAAACTGCGTTCGCACATTAACGCACAGTGTTTTTCTGCATTTTCCGTGGTATTTATTTAGGAAGAGAAAATGAAGCTTCAGCAAGTGGAGATAGATATATTGGTTCACATTCGCTCAATCACTGAACCTGATTCAATGTGTGCGCTGCTATAATGTTGTTCTGCCTGCCATCACCTACAGCAAGATGTTTAAAAGAACAGCATTATAAAGAATATGCTATTGGTGGCATTAATGCATAAACTATCTATTATAACAATATAGATGTGTACATGGCGAGATTAATAATTTCTACAAGGGACATGGGTTCACTACAATATACATATGGACGTGGGTGCAATCAATGGTTCATATTACGTTCGGAAAGTTTGCGATTTCAAAAAAAGTCCTGTTTGATGTCTATAATTTCAGCTGTGGCAGTGGGGAAATGTTTTGACCAGTGCGCCATAGCAATGCTTCGAGTACCTGTGTGAATATTTGTGAAGGCTGAGATATATCAACTGCTGATACTATAACTGTTTGAAATGATCCGGTGCCAATATTTGCAATGTTTACCAACTGATTGAATGGAATGTGATCTCCGGTTGGAGGGTTAGATGTCATCTCTGATCTGGTTCAGTAATTGAAGTATTGCGTGGCTGGTTAACCTGTACCGTCTAATGATTTGTGGTTCATTTAACTGAAAATGTGTTATGCGAGTTGAAAAAATTATTTCTGTGCGCTGTCTCTGTCTTCTTTCTTCGCCTTTCTCTTATCACTGCTGCCATATCAACGTTTTCAGACTCAATGAAATTGCGCTTCCTGGTTAAGACGTGCTTTTATGAGGCGGAGAATTATCCTGCAAATTGGAGACATGCGCTCCACAGGCAGTTTAGTAAATACCACGCATGACATCATTAGGCGCACTTACCTTGTCTCCACCCATGTAAATTGCGCCTCACGCCTACGTTACCACCCACCTCCAAGTTACCTCCCCTGTTCACACCCACAGGCGTTAATATGCGCTGCGGCCCCTTAGTAAATACCGTTTTATGTTTACGACCGCTATTTTACGCCAGAAATGGGCGCAATCCTGTTAGTAAATCAGGCCCTGAGAGCCATCGGAAATGATTGTTAATGGTAACATTATACTAGTATTTCTGGAAAACTGACTCTCATGGGAAGTGTTCCTTAATGTACTTGATATAAAATATTAAAGGAGTAATTGAGTTTATACCTAATGTAAAGATTTATCTTTGAAGTCTTCAATACATTTGAATCAAGCTGCAATAACAATGTATAATGTTCAGTCACTCAGTGTTGAGTAAATATCTCACATTTCTCCAGCTGCTGAGCAATGATCTCCTGATTCATGTTCTTCAGGATGTGTACTGCAATCTTTAGAGCTCCATCTCTGGCTTCTCTCTGGTCCTCATCATCCAAATCACTGCAAGGGGATTCTGGGTTATCAGGAGTCAGCAGCTTCTTGAGTCTCTTCAGTTCATTCGTCATGAAAGTGATGACTTTGTGTTCAAGCTCCTGATGGCAAATCAAAACTTTCCATCAGTGATAAAAAAACAGAATTAAACATTTGTTTGATAACGCCTCTGTATCTCTGATTTTTGGGCATTTAAACATTCCCTTAGCTTACAGGTCTTTTATAACCGCTTACACAGGTTTTCTGAAACTTGGTCTCATTTAAAAAAAAAAAAAAATGCTCATTGCGTTTATTTGAATTACATGGGATACACACTATGGTCTTATTGTCTTGACTGTGTTCCAGAGTTGATATACAAATACAAAAAATATACAGTGGTGGCCAAAATTATTAGAACACTAGACATATTTAAGAGTTTTCAGTTGTTTTTGTTGAATTGGCCATTAAAATACCCTAAAAACTAATTCAATATGTACAGTCATCATTATGCTCTATTAATCATAGAATAGAGCCATCATAATGAGATTTAGGTCATTTTCCGTACAAAAACAAGCTAGGCCTATTTCACTGTCAATGTCACACAATCAAGTTCCTGCACAGAAGAAGCCAAATTACTTGTGTAATCATTGTCAGGTGTTATTGTGGTTAAATTGATGGTGATGCAAGAGTCTTAGGACACAGCTTGGCGATTCTTTTGAATGTACAAGGCCTATCCTGCTCATTAAGTGATTGGTAACGTCAGGGTTTTGCCACTGAGGCCACACCACAAAATTGTATAGATCCAAAGCCTCTAGAAGCAGTCTTGTTGCTCTTTGAACATGGCTAAGGTGAAGAAGGAGCTAACGAGTGAGCAACGGGTTCGAATAAAGGCTTTTTTGATGCTGGCTGGAGTTACTGCCCCATAGCCAAGGACTTGAGATGCAGTCCCAGCACTGTAAAGTACACTTTAGACCACCATGGCACCAGAACCGAAAGGAGAGAGGTTTCAAAAAGAAACTATCAGACACACAAGTGAAGCATCTCAAAATTCTCAGTCTTCAGGACCGAAGAAAGACTTTACAAGAACTGTGTGACGAGATCAACATCACAATGACTAATGGTGCAACAGTGTCTTCAAGAACTGTCCGTCGGAAACTGGGAGAAGAAGGACTTTTTGGCAGAATAGCAGCAAAGAAACATTATTGAAAGAGAACAATTGAGTGTTACGCCTGAAATTTGCAAAAGAACACAAGAAATGGACAATTAAAGATTGGTTTAAGTGTTGTGTACTGATGAGTCCAGGTTTGAATAGTTTGGCAACAAGCAAAGCGTGTATGTTCCACGAAGTGAGGGGGAGAGATATAAAAATTTGTGTCTCTTTCCAACAGTTAAACAAGGAGGGGGTAGTACTATAGTGTGGGGTGCAATTTAAGCCTCAGGAACAGGTGACTTTGGCTTATTTGATGGCATCATGGATACAAAAGTATACCACAACATTCTTGTGAGGCACAGAGTTCCTTCTTGGAGACGTCTTATTGGGCCTGGATTTATTTTCCAAGAGGACAATGACCCTAAACATTTTTTAAACTATTGCCGGATCTACCGGCGACAAGGAATCTGCTGGAACATTGAAAATTATGGACCGGCCCTCTCAAAGTCCGGACTTCAAACCCATCAAGCAAATTCGGGGCAAGTTGGAAAATAAACTCGACAGATCTACTGTAAATTCCAAGGAAAGCCTTTGGCTTGAGTTGCAGAAGGCATGGGATAACATTATTGTTGAAGTTCTCAAGAAATATATTGACTCTATGCTAGAGAGATGTGCTGCTGTAATTGCTGCAAAAGGTGGACGTACCACATATTAAAGTTAAAAGTGGATAGAAACAGTAGGAATCACTTCATCTGATATTTGTTGTGCTCAGAACAGCCATCTGCATGTTTCATGAACATTATGAAATTAAATCATGTTTTGGAGGCAAACAAAAGGTAATTATTCTTAGATCTGTCAGGTGTTCTAATAATTTTGGCCACCACTGTATATATATTTAATTGTGCATTCTTGGTTAGCTAGTGACATGACGACATAGGTCAGAAGGTCACAGACCGGCGCACCCACGGCAAATAGGGAGCTTGAGTTTGATATCTTGCCTTTATGGGGGGGCTCTCGTGTTTCCGTTACGGTATTGGTTTCTACCCCACTAGTTTCTACCCCACTCCTACAGCGCGTAGAGGTGTGCCGTAGAGGAAGGTCGCACTGACAATGGCTCCACATGCACTACACAGCTTTATGTCTATTACTATTTTTATAGTTTGTTTACAATAAGGCTCCCTTTTGCCAGTTATAAATGTTAGTAGCTCATTAGTGAGATTAATGAGTAGTAAGCAGTAACTTGATCTTGGATGGATGGTCACTTTATTAATTCAGAGGAACATTTTAGGACATCCAGTAGCATCCAGACACTTACTAATGATACATGGGTTTACAATTTAATTCATAACCTAATTATTAACCAATTATAAACCTTTATAATGGGAGCCTTATTGTAAAGTGGTACCAACTATTGGTACTGCAGGCTAAGCTATAAGTATAAAAAAAGAAAATGATCCTTTGTATACAATACATAAAAAGACACTGTGTGACCGTACCCAGCCTCTTATTGGGGTTGTGTCACAGCAACTTATCAACATCTCAAAAAGGCACACAAGTGTTCAAGATCTGATCATTGGTGTCTTAAAAAGTGAACTGAGTGTATAATGTTTTGCAAAAAAGGGTTTTTATGACATTCTTAACTGAGCCAAAGGCTGAGAATTAGTTTGTTGATTTGGGGTGAGATTTTGGAGTTTCAGAAACCATGTGACATGTAAAAATCATTACCTACTTTGGTGCATAAAATGGCAAAACACACGCACACATACCTTGAATACAGTAGGCAATTCATTTTGACAAGTTTTGCTGAAGGATGGATGAATTGTTTCTTCTTCCTGTTGGTGACTGAAGGAAATACAAGGACAGCAGTTATTGGTCAACAAAGCTTTTGCAGGTAAATATCTATGCACCAAACAGCAACACTTAGCACAGCACACTGTAAAAAAACAACCTAATTTTACAGTTAATAACTCTACATTTTTACAGTGGTTTTCTGTTTTGTGAAATTGTATACAAAACTACGTATAATAATGGAGGTTAACTATAAATTAAAAACACGACTGCTATTTTAAGGATAATGCCAATAATGACAAATTACAGAAAATAACTGTATTATTTATACATAATTTTTCCATTTTTCTACAATACATGCAAATGTAAATAAAATTACACTGATAATCTGTAATTAAATATGTAGCTCATTATATTAAGGTTTATGTACATACTAACAATTTATCATGTTTCTATGTAAATTTACAGTGAATTCCTCAAAAATTCAGCAAACCCATTTTCATTAACCTGTTAGAACCTTGATGTTTTTTGGAAAATTCTACCGAAAATTCCATGCCCAAACGTAAAGGCCTACTTTTGAGTCTTAAGCATAGTATGACGGCAAATTTCAATTTGATGTTACAGAGTACCCCTCAAGCTATGATAAAATATCTTTAGAGTACCATATATGTTATCTCAAATTTTAGTAAGATGTTGATAAAAACTTCCCAAAATGTAGACGCTCCCTAATTCTTTTTCCTTTTACATCTAGATTACTGTGGATGTAAGTGGGTAAATGAATTGAAATGGCCAGTTTTGTCATAAAATTGTGTGCCCCCAAGGGTATACCATCACCTGAACAAATGTGGAACTGCATATCTCATCCCAATCAAAAGTTAGAAGATAAATAATCGGTGACCTCTCCATACTCCTCCGTGACTTTTGCTGCTTTCTGATTCTACCAGACTATTTCAATCTTCTCGTCATCCAACGGTTGAAGCTCTTTCAATGCTGCTGTTACCCCATAAAAACAATCTTTTTTGGGGCTGATTCTCTGTTTTATTTTTAGAAGCCATGATGATGTAAAATAAATGTGTTTCGTTGTACAACTGCATTTCGTTATAGAACTGTCTAAAACTTGCGTGTCTAAACGGCAAAACAATTGCATGTGAATTACTGATTACATCCCACCTTCTCTGTTGTGCACTCGGATATCTTTGCATCTCATTGGTCTACAGTCATGATTGACAAACGTGTGGACCAGTCAAGGAAAGTATAAGTTTATGTTTTCCACGTACAGACTTAGCAGAGTTTACCATAGCAACCATGGACATATGATAGCAACTGTAAAATAGTCTTGGGTGCGCGCGTTGTGTCAGACTGACAGGTCAGTCAACCTATGATATTAGTTACAGGTTCGTGTATCATGCTGGCTGATTGGGTTATCCTGATAAGCAAGGGGTCATTGAAGAGCTTACATGATGGTCTTTCAACCATAGATATACACCTTTGCTTTTTACAGTGTACAACACAAGGCTTGCCTGAGCCGGAAGTAGTTTCCATTCTACACAAACTACTTATCCACAAAATTTTGGAGTGTCTGTGGGAATTGGTGCCTATTTAGCGACAAGATTGACGCTCAAACCACACCACACTCTAAGATTTTTGTACAGACCTCACTTTAGTTCAGGGGTGGCTTGATTTTAACCGAATGAACAAACACCACTATACATATTTGGGACCCATTCTAACGGCATCGGCAAGCCTGGTCTAGTCACACAAGAGCATTGTCCAAATTCCCTAATGCTGAATGGGCACTAAATCCAACAGACCCACTCCAAAATCTTGTGGAAACACTTCCTACAAGAGAGGCAGCTGTTATAGAGTAGTTTTGGAATGAGATGTGCGTGAAACTCATATATGTGTGATGATCAGGTGTCCCAATACTTTTGACCTGACCTAACCTTGGATCTGGCTGGCCCAGAGCAATGCAGAACAATAAAGACGAGACAAGGGGGGAAATTACTTTGCAATGGACTGACTCACTCCATGTAGTTTAATATGAGTCTGAAGTCAAATGTTTTAACTTTTGTGGGTAGAGGCTATTGTCGTGTGCCTGCTAAGCTCTGCTCCGGCCACGCCCCCTTCAGCTCAGTCACTGAATTCAGGTTCCCAATCACACAAGCACATACACCTGTTTTACTCTCACTCATACTCTCAGCTGCATGCCATCAGTATTATTCACCGTCCCAGCTGCACTGAATTCAGGTTCCCAATCACACAAGCACATACACCTGTTTTACTCTCACTCATACTCTCAGCTGCATGCCATCAGTATTATTCACCGTCCCAGCTGCACTGCATTCAGGTTCCCAATCACATAAGCACATACACCTGTTTTACTCTCACTCATACTCTCAGCTGCATGCCATCAGTATCATTCACCGTCCCAGCTGCACTGCATTCATTCAATCACATGATCACACACACCTGATTCACTCCCTATATATAACCTGCACTCCCCTCACTGCGTGTTTGGTCTCGTCGCTACAAGTACGAAACCTTTGCCCAAGACTTCTAGCTCTGTGGCCCACTCTACGTCCCTGGGATTCCGCCTCCCGGCCACCGGCAACTACAACCCCATTGTCAGCTGGCTTCCAACCCAGCAAGCTCTCTGTCCGTGGGCGTCCAGCCCCACAAGCTCCCTGGTGCCGGCAGACTTTCAGGACTGCATTTGCCCCTTTATTGAAGGTGTTTAATCTTAATTAAAGAAGCCTGACTTAATGAATGGTGTTTGCTCGTAATAAATTAGAAAGAATCTGTAAAATAACAGCATTTGTTGCTGAACTTTTGGTACTGTCACTTTATTGAAAGTGTTCAATATTAATTATAGATAAAAAAATCTGTAAAATAACAGTTTTTCTCTGCTGAACTGTAAGGACTGCCACTTTATTGAAGGTTTTTAATCTTAAATATCGAGGAAAACATTGTAAAATAACAGTGTTTCTCTGCTATACTTTTAGTACCCTAACTTAATAAAAGGTGTTTGCTCACAATAAATTAGGAAGAATCTGTAAAATAACAGTTTTTCTCTGCTAAACTGTTAGGGCTGTCACTTTATTAATGGTGTTTGATTGTATTAATTGAGGAAAAATCTATGAAACAAAATTGTTTCTCTGCAAATCCTTAAATGGAAATATCTGTAAATATAGGGTTTTTGCACTTTATTTGAACTAGGATGTTTTACTTTAATTTTACGGTTTTTGTTTGGCAGCCGTAGCTGCCAGTAATTTACTGTTTTTTTACGGATTTGTTTTTTACAGTGCAGTAATATGAGATGTATGAGACAAACATATAATTGCCTTAATTAAAAGATGCCTCATTTCTCCTTGTTTTCACTCTTTACCATCCAGGTAAAAGTGATGAGAAGTCGTGTGCTTTTACAAAACGGTAAAATATTTCCACTGCAAATCTTCTGCACTGCAATGGAATTTAAATTGTAATGCTGATAATAACTGTATGAGCAGTTGGGTGAGACTGAAACACAAACAAAGGGGAATCTTTACTGACACACAGGCAGGTACAAACAGGAAAGGTACAGTGAGACAGCTTGAAACCAAACATGAACAAACAGGAACAGTGTGTAAACATGAACACTGACATACCAAGAACTGACGAAACATGAGGGTTTAAATACTCAGGACTAAAACTAGACAACAAGACACATGTGGGCAGAGAACTTGGAGAAAGTTGTCTTTGTTTCACTGCAGTTAAGCTGGGAGGAGTTGATCGCTCAGAACGTTGCAGTTTCCGCGAATTCTGTTGTTGTGCATTGTTCCCGTTACAGTTAGCTAGCAGGTCTCTTGCTAGCTGCTTACGCTAAACTTACTTTGTCTCAGTTAGTAGTTCGCTGACTAATGAGAAATCTTAGGCGTGTTTCGGCCGTAAGATTGAAGTGAAAGTTTTCTCTTGGTGAGGAGAGGTCAAAGAGTGTGGCTCCTCGGTCAAATACCGGGAGGGAGAGAGGTAAGCCTGGCAAAGCCAGTGTAGAGAGAGAAAGATGTATGATTTCAACGCAGCTTTAAAGGGAAAATTGCGTTACGATTTTAACACCTTGCCAGCCAATGCTGTCTCAATGAAATGTAGATAAGAAGTTTAGGTGATAGGAGAATTGTGGGTAATGCAGTCTTTGGTGGGACTACACCCTACAGGGTCTTCTGTACATGTGTGCAAGACAGCGTTCTACTTGGAAAGGACAAAAACCAAGAGTAAAGAATAAAATACTCCAACAGGAAAAGCATCTAGGAGGATTAGGAGTTCCAAATTTTGAGTTATATTACTTATCCTTTATGATACGTGCCATAACGAGGTGGTTTGAGTTAGACTCTAATGTTCCCTGGGTTGAGCTGGAAAAACAGATTATACAGCCATATACCTTCAAAGACATACTTTTTTCTGGTGTATCTAATACATTTTGTCGCAATCATTTTGGACCATTGGTTGCCCATTCTGTATATACGTGGCATCAGGTTGTACAAATGGGACAATGGGACACCAAATGGCACCTTGAAACACCAATATTTGGGAACAATGCATTATTAATTGGAGGTAAATATATCAGCTTTCCGCAATGGCAGAAACGAGGGGTTCAAAGTTTCATAGATATTATGAGTGATACTGGTCTAAGGCCATTTGATGAACTTAAAAATCGGTTTAATTTACCTGTAACATCCTTTTATTTTTATTTACAGTTAAGAGCATCAATACATACGTCTGGGGTCCCATGTGGACAGATTCCATCAACGCATGCCCTTATCAATTTTATACAATTACCTAGAACGGATGGACTTGTCTCTAGTTTATATAAGAAACTCCAGCAAGCTCAGAATGTGTCAATGGGCATAGTCACAATATGGAACATTGACCTAAAACATCTTGTACAGGGTAAAGATTGGGGAAAGGTCTGGAATAACATCCGTATCACCTCTAGTAACTACAACAATCAATTAATTAACTATAAACTTATACATAGGTATTATCTATCACCACGTAAATGTTGTCAACTTAGAATGACTACAACTCCAATCTGTACCTTGTGCACTGCTAATGTAGTGGGTACCTATGTCCATATGGGATGGGAGTGCCCAGCAGTTGAGGCCTTTTGGAAGAAAGTCATTACAAGAATTTCCAATATAGTGGATGTTCATATACCATTTCTCCCACATATTGTATTATTAAATGATGACTCCACTCTGAAACTGACTAGGCACCAAAAAGTATTACTGTTTAATGGATTAACTGTTGCAAAGAAGATTTTGGTTATGAGATGGAAACCTCCACATACTTTGAATATTCAACAGTGGAACTGTTCATTTTTGGAGGTACTTTCACTAGAATTATCGATAGCACGCAACGTGTCAAGTGACCTAATTAAACCACTTTCTGAGGCTATCGTGCAGATACGAAACTCATTTTAAATTATTACTTTCTTTTTTCTTTCCTTCTTCACTTGTGTATGTACTGTATGTATGTATGCAGTAAATGTATATGTATATGTATGTATGTATGTGCATAAGTGCATCTAGGTATGTATGTGTACCTGCATGTATATATGTGTGCGTGCGTACGTGCCTAAGTATGTATGTATGTATGTATTTATGGGGGTATGTATGTAGGCCTATGTATGTTCACCCATGATGCTGTTTATGTTTTTGGTTTCTAAATATTCTAGTGCTTGTAATTAGCCTTGGTCACCTATGGTATTTTCCTAGACTTGTGTCAGGATGAACTACAGATGAGGGGGGGAGGGGGGGGATCAGTCGCAAACAGGGGGGTTGGTGGGAGGGAATTGGGATGGGGTATGTGTTTGTGTGCATGCGCGCGTCTGTCTGTGTGTATGCCCATGTGTATGCCCATGTATAAGTTATGTATGACATATTGTCCTATTGTTTCCCCTCATTAGGGTGTATATTTTTCTCTTTAAAAACAAAAAAACCCAATAAATATTTAGTCACAAAAAAATAAATAATCTAAAGGTACAAATCAGTGGCGAAATCACCGGGGCCATCCAGGTTGTCAGAAGTGTCTCCTGTAATAAACTCTTGAATTTATTGAATGGTATTATATTTTTGCTACTTAAGCGGTTGATCTCTTTGGTAACTTGCTCTAAAATCTTTAAGTTCCCCCTCCCCTGTAAAATGGTTGAGTCCATGAGTCCGCTTTGCTCTAACCGTGTTTGCCCATCTCCTGCTCCATACTAGTGAGGAAATAATCAGTTTGAAAGCATTTGAGAAGCCAAAAACAAACTGGAGACAAGGCTACTGTAGGCGCTTGCAGTGCTGAAAGAATCAATGTACAGTACAGCTGAATCGTGAATAAAGAAAATGTAATGGGTTGTCATATGTGATAGACAGTTCTGTTGTAATTTCAATAGTTTATTTAATTGCTAGCTTGCAAAAGTCGGTAGCATACAGTAGCTAGCTCGCTATACAGCTTGCTTGTGCTAACTAGCCTTGAAGTTACCACTGTTAGCTTAGCTAACCAACGTCTTTAGTACAGTAAGGTGGACTGATTACATATGTAACCAAACTGTTAAGTAATTCTGAAATCAGATTTTAGATACCACTAACAGTTTTCTCAAAAAGCCTTTTTTTGGCTGTTTTTAAGGTACTCCGTCATGTAGCCTACAGTAAACTCAGTAATAGTAAAAAGTGCATTCTTTTGTCCACCCTATTTTTTGCTAGCCATAGTAAGTCTAGCTTTGCTTTGGTATAAATTATTTTGTATGTGATAACCTGATAGAACAACAAGCCATTAGAAATTAATTTGGCCACTAAGAAAAGTATTTGTCATTATGAAGGGAAATATGTCATATACCGTTATGTCAATATGACATTTAGGGCCTGATTTACTAATATGCGAGCGCTGCTTAATCTGCATTCGCAAATTAACGCACAGTGTTTTTGCGCATTTTCCGTGGTATTTATCAAACCACATCTGCGCTGGGCACTGTGTTCTTACTCAACCATTTAAAGGACCTGATTTACTAACATTGATTTGCGAACGCAGCTTAATCTGCGCCTTTGCCAGGCGCACATTAACGCACAGCGTTTCCCCGCATTTTCCGTGATATTTATCAAGCCAGATCCTGGGCAATCATTATTTAGCGCACCGTTAAAAGACGGGAGAAATTGCCTGCAAGTTACTACCCACCATGGAGAATCGAGGAAGAAAAAACTAAGGTTCAGCGGAGAGGAGATAGATATATTGGTTCACGTTTGCTCAATCATTGAACCTGATTCAATGGGTTGTATTGTTGTTTTGCCCGCCATCACCTACAGCGAGATGTTTTAAAGAACACGATTATAAATAATATGCTATTGGTGGCATTAATGCATAAACTGTCTATTATAACAATATAGGTGTGTACATGGCGAGATTAATACGTTCTGGGACATGGGTTCACTACAATATATCCCCACTGAAACAAACACATTTAATCACCGTTGCTCAATCATGAATAGATGGCACTATTCCGGAAGATAAAACTGTCATGGACAGACCACTACCACGTAAGTAATGGTCATGTTGGCATCACATATGACCTGGTATTGTGGCATCCAACGCGATTTCGCACGGATCCACTTTGACGAGGGTAGAAAGCGGTTCAGAACGCGTGACTTTTCGAGTTTCAGATTTTATTATATAGAACTTAGGGTTTACACAATAAACACGATCACGACCACGGTCAAAAACTGTGTCCTTCTACACCCGCCAACTCATTCAAACAACCCACCACCTGTTACCTGTAAGTAAAGGTGAATCACCAAAAAGGGCGGGCTTAGACACCCAATCAGTGCCCAACACTAAGCACCCTGTGACACAGGCTACACCAAACATCACATCAGAGTCTAGATCGCGATACTTACAATATTCCAAAATAACAGAAATGACCAAACAATATAAATATCACAAATAATAAATCATAAGCAGCAGAAATGGCTCCAACATCCCGGCCCCTAATTGTCCATATCATCAAATTGACAATTATACAATAATAAACATGGAGCATTTCGTAATTCTTAAATGTTAAGAGTCCATACATTTTACATGATAAAGTCCAATGAAAAATGGTTCATTCTTTTTCGAAAAAAGGTTTTCAAAATCCAAAAATAATGTTCTTTTCCTGTAAAGTGTAAAGAAAAGATTAAGTGTCAATGTCAACGTAAAGGTCAGTCAGAGTCAAGTCAAGTCACACCTCTGGAGAAGGCATAGATAGTGACAGGCCTCTCCAGGATGTTGCTCCTTGTTCTGACTCGTCCGACATGTCCGCAAGTGAATAAGACGCCGTACTTTTCCATCACACTCCGGCCCCTCTTTGCTTCTATTGGGCCAGAGTAATCAACGCCCACGTAGGTGAAGGGAGGGTGGTCCAGCAGTGTGCGGCTGAGAAGCAAGTCGGACATCTTCTGCACACTAGGGGGAGTGTGCCGACGTCTGCAGAATATGCAATTTTTCATGATTGTTCTGGTGGCAGAATTGGCTTTTATGACCAAGTATTTTTGGCAAAGTTTTGAAAGCAACTTGTTTCTGCCGCCATGGCCTACTGAACTGTGGATGTGATGGAGGAGCAGTCTGGTCAGATTGATGTCTTTGGGTAGAATGCCCAGATGCTTGGATTCTTGTGGTATTGCCATCCTACTCAGTCTTCCACCTACTCTCAGTACTCCATCCTGGAGGTAAGGGTTGAGTGTTAAAAGTTTGTCCTTAGTTTTAACAATCTTTCCTGCTTTCAGTGCTGAGATCTCCTCCCGGAAACAGCGCAAGAGGGTCTCTTCAGCAGGTGCGAGATCTTCAACAGACAGATGTTCCTGTGTCTGTACCTTTGGGTCTTTTCCAGATACCGCAGACTGTTGGTGAGCGAGTGCTGCAGCCTTCTGATAAGGACATCTTCTGATGTTTAGGCTGGTCAACTGGTTCAGACCACTGATCCATGTCTCCCATCTCTTGGCAACGGCGGGCGGAATCTCTGAGTCCCGTCCATAGCTTCTTCTGCAGAGTTCTTGCATTATCCTCTTTGCTGGAAGGACCATACACTGCACGAAAAGCAAGATTATCGGGCCCGTATACGCTGTGATACAGCCGCGAATGATCACCATTCCTGGATGATCGCGGACATTCCCCCGAAATATCCGTCTGCCGCATACGGACGGAATTTCCCGGGAAGGAATCTGCGAGGGGAGGGGGGCCGATGTGTTTAGCATTCTCACCTCCCGCTGAGAGAGGTGCGAAATACTCTTATTAGCATATTGACTGTCAGCAGTCTAGCCACACACACCCTGCTGCAGCCATTGGTTGAAAACGACAAGGAATTGAATTAAAACGTCTTGTGATGAGACGGAATGAGATTCTGTCTATAGGTCAGCTTTCAACTGACAAAACGTATCCCCTCCCATTTACAGCTATTGGCCCATAAAAACGAAATTAAAATGTACACGATAATAATTTAATTAACATTCTGTCTTTAGGGTTTTGCTCCGGGGTTATCACATTTCTTGATTCACCTTCCGTTTTCAGACTTCTGTTTTTAGGGTTTTGATTTCGGGGATATCACGATTCTTGCTTTGCCTTTCAGTTTCAGAGTTTGTGTGTTTCCATGCACTTTCGAGGCTGTTCCACTCATATTCCGGAGCTTCCTCTCTCTAATGTTCTTGAGATTCACTTTTGGCATGTAATTATACAGAGTCGGGCTTACTCTGATATTGAGATAGTCATTTCGCAGCTTGAGACATGTTTGCCACTCGTACATATCTAACCTGTGTCTTTTCAGGTAGATTTTACGCAAGCTTCGTGAGATTTGAACCTGCGCTCTTCAGGTTAGTGATACGATGTACCTATTGGTGCTGTTACTAACCGCTTGGCCACCTTTTCTGGTAAGGATTTAGCTAGTCGGTGCGACTAAGTACCTGGTTTATCATTCCTCCTGGGGTATTTCTCTTCTGTTACTGGAGCCAGCGAATTGGGAATTGTTTAGTGGACTTATGTGACGTTTTAATTATGTTTACGTAAAGGCATCCGAGGCAACATTAGAAACTTTAGACTCGAATAATAAACGTTCAATTTCTAGTCTTTTTTACACGTAGTAAGTTTCAATAACACCATACCATTCGACCATCGACACCATCGACATTCACAGTGGTGTAGTGGTCCCTGGAGAAGTGGGTATACTCTTTATTTATTTATACAGCACAGGATAAACACCCTGTTTTGAGAAGTGGGTATACCCAATGCTGACTGAAAAATAAGTGGGTATACTCCGTATACCTGCGTATACACTGGACTACACCATTGGACATTCAAGGAGCAAAGATGAGACGTCGTTGTGTGGTGAGAACTGATAAAAAAAATCGCCTGCCTTCTGTTTTCCACGGTAGATCGCATGTCATGCTAGAAATGGCTTAGCATGGGTGGGATGGGGAAAGATAACACCTTTCCATCCAGACGCAAATTTAGCTAATCAAAATCTGTAAGTGGTTTCCAGATATATATATAGTTGATCTCGCTTATTTGACGAAGCAGTGAGTTAGCTGTCTTTCAATGTCTCTTGTCGAATTATCTCACATGTTTATGGTGGTATGTGTTTAAGAGTTTTAACTTAGGCTATGTGTAATGCTAACTTATATATTATTATTTCACCTTAATGTTCTTGAGATTCGTTTCTGGCATGTAATTATACAGTCATGCTTACTCTGATAACAGTCATTAAGAGTAGTTAACAGTCGTTAAGCAACTTGGGCCATGGTTGCCACTAGTGGGGATCGAACCTGTGACTTTTAGGTTTTTTAAATCAGTGAAGCAGTGGCGGGTGGGGGGGGGGTGGGGGGGTTGTTTTCAATCCAGGTCAATTCAATTAACATAACAAAACCAAGGCCTGGCCAAGGGAAGGGGTGGGGGGGCTTTCACACCAATGTGGGCTTCTACGGCAATACACAGGGTCGAAGACTGTCGTAAATCCCACATTTCATGCAGTGATAGGTGCAAGAAATCCGAGAGGATCGAAAACAAAGTCAGCGACTGAGAATATGCCCCGCCGCGTGGAAGGCTGTTGTTTAAGAGAGAGATTAAAACAAAAGGTGTCTGACGCAACGTTCAACTGCACACCAAGAGCGCGCTCTAATGGCAGTTCACTCTTCTCCAGGTTGACATTTGCAATTTCTTTTAAGGCTCTGTCTTCAAAGGACAGTTCGAGTTGCTCCTCACAAGCCTTTTTCGGGAAGTCCAGGTTGTACTGCTTGACCGGCAGTTCCTCTAATCTTGCCACAGATATTCTGTTGGAAGAGACACACGGTCGGCCACGTTCATCAGTAAGTGCACCACCACTCAATGGTCCGTTGATGATCCATCCTAAGTGGGTCTTGACAGCATAAGGCCCATCTCCTTGGCTGTGAATGATTCTCCAAGGCTCCAGTGCCCATGGGGCATTGGCTCCGATAAGCAGACCTATATCTGCTTTAATGGCTGCAAGTTGAACGTCTTTTAAGTATGGCCACTTCTGCAAGTCCTTCTGTGCAACAATGTTCTCATGGCTCACTGGGATTCTGGATTGCGTGAATACTTCAGGTAAGTGCATAAAGTCTGTTCCATCAATGCTGCTCACCTCACCACATGTTCATGTTCTATCCGATTACGAATCCTTGCTGGCTGGTCCACATTAACGGTGGTTGAAGTCTGTGCTTGTGCTTGTGTTTGAACCTTTAATCCAGTATTGAGATAAATTGTTTTCGGTGCCTCTTCAATCATTCTCTGGAGAGGTGTTTTAGGAACAGCACCCATTCCTGTGAATTCAGCTGGAGATTTCTCCACATAGCTTTCCAAATATGCATTCATTCCGTCACCTGGAATATGTGATGTAAAGTCACTAGTGGATTGAAGGTGAACACTTGAATCGTAACTTTCTAAAACTTTCAATTTGGCATCAGCTGCAGCCATTTTAGTTTGAAGATCGATCATCTCCATCCTGGTTTGGAGTTGCGCTTGCTCAAGTTCGAGAGCGTGCTTTTGCTGCAGCCCTGCTGCACTGGCCGCAAGGGCTGCTTTCTCCGCAGCTGCTTGCGCGCGCATGGATGAGAGAGAGGTGGAGGAGGCCTTTGATCCAATCTTAGACGCACTGTCTCCGGGAGTAATTTCACTTTGCAGAGCGGTTTCTGTTTGTAAATCCAATCGTTGCGGTTCTACTTTAGAATGTGTCCACTCATCCATATGATTTACGTAGCATTCAAACTCATTTCTTTTAGGTTCATACCATTCAGTTTGATCCGTCTCCTTTTCTTCCTCGGACATCAAAGCTTGAACGGATGCGTGCGCCTCCTTAAATCCACTCATTGCACATTTTAACGCAGCAATGCTTTCGCTTATTATTTCAACACTTGAGTGTCCATCAAAAAGAACCTTAGTTTCCTTCATTTTTCTGGTGCATATTCCCAGCTTTGCACTTCGGGACGCAATTAATTCCTTTAGTTGCTTCATTTTTCCAGGTTAAAGTTCCACAGTTATATTTAACTCCGTTTTAGTTATTATTTGTCGCTACTTTCAGCGATATATTTTCAGCATTTGCAGTCAGTTTGTCAAGACAATATTTACAATCTCCTTCGCAATAGTTGGCTGTGGTTTGAATAAGGAATTTGATTTCTCCGTAACAAACTTTTTACTCACAGACTGCTGTAGGATGCGTCAAACAATCCTTCTAATGCGTTGTCTTTGTATCGGCAATCCAAAACAGGCAAAGTCCTTTGTTTGCGAAAGTGTCCTTGGCTCAAATCCACAGACTGACACGGAGGCTTGTTGATTGATTCGGACAGTTTTTGACTTATATTGTGGCATCCAACGCGATTTCGCACGGATCCACTTTGACGAGGGTAGAAAGCTGTTCAGAACGCGTGACTTTTCGAGTTTCAGATTTTATTATATAGAACTTAGGGTTTACACAATAAACACGATCACGACCACGGTCAAAAACTGTGTCCTTCTACACCCGCCAACTCATTCAAACAACCCACCACCTGTTACCTGTAAGTAAAGGTGAATCACCAAAAAGGGCGGGGCTTAGACACCCAATCAGTGCCCAACACTAAGCACCCTGTGACACAGGCTACACCAAACATCACATCAGAGTCTAGATCGCGATACTTACAATATTCCAAAATAACAGAAATGACCAAACAATATAAATATCACAAATAATAAATCATAAGCAGCAGAAATGGCTCCAACACCTGGACATTCATTGAATATGTGTGCTTTCTGTTTCGGTAAACGTGTTCTTGGATTAAAGGTGGGACTGTTTGCATGTGGGTGCAAGCAATGGTTCCAATTACGTTCGGAAAGTTTGCGATTTAAAAAAAAGTCCTGTTTGATGTCTCTAATTTCAGCTATGGCAGTGGGGAAATGTATTGACCAGCGCACCGTAGCAATGCGTCGAGTACCTGGGTGAATATTTGGCTGAGTGAAGGCTGAGATATGACAACTGCTGATGCTATAACTGTTTGAAATGATCCGATGCCAAAATTTGTACTGTTGTCCTGAGTTTAACAACTGATGGAATGGAATGTGATCTCCGGTTGGAGGCTTAGATGTCTCTGATCTGGTTCAGAAGTATTGCGTGGCTGGTTAACCTGTACCGTCTAATGATTTGTGGATCGCTTAACTGAAAAAGTACGAGTTGAAAAAAATATTTCTGTGCGCTGTCTCTGTATGTATCTTCGCCTTGCTCTTATAACTGGTGCAATATCAACGTTTTCAGACTCAATGGAAAATGCGCTTCCTGGTTAAGACGTGCTTTTAGGAGGCGGAGAATTATCCCACAAATTGAGACGTGCGCTCGACAGGCAGTTTTAGTAAATACCACGCAATACATCATTAGGCGCACTTACCTTCTCTCCTCCCATTAAATTGCGCTCCATGCCCACGTTCCACCCAGGTTTCCACCCACGTTTCCGGGCACTGCCCTGTTCACACCCACAGGCATTAATATGCGCTGCGCCCCCTTAGTAAATACCGTTTTATGTTTACGACCACTATTTTACGCCAGAAATGGGCGCAATCCTGTTAGTAAATCAGGCCCTTAGTGCTGTGGGTTCTGAATGCAGTTTTCTTTTATTTTCTTTTGTTAGAGAAATCAAATTTGGACTTGAAAAAAAAACCTAAATGTAAGTGTTAACAAATATCTAATGGGCTCCATTAGACCATAGCCTATTTAACTTACCATCCAAATGCCAGTCAGATCCTCTTTAAAACTAAACCACTAGTGTAAGAGCCAAAATGCTGGTCTGTATGTACGTCGTAATGTCTTGTATGTAACACCGGGTGGCGCATGTCCATGACTTGCGTCAGGTATATAGGTAGCACATACAATGTTGCTGGTAGGTGTTTGACCCGGAAGGGCAAAGGGTTTTTGACCGCTTGTGCGCGGCACTCTGTATTGCAATGTGGGAACTGCGATGGAATAATGCTTTACTGGAATAAATTGACCTCCTTTGGATTACAACGACAACATTTGTCCATAGGCGTTTGTTTACCACAGGGCAAAGCAAGTGAGTTTAGCACGCTTAACATCCAGCGCGTTGGACAGGCCTTCCCCGGGCTCAGGCACCTCAGTAGTTCAGTATCAGACTGAACTCCTTTAACATTAGTCAAAAACCTCGCATCAGTTCAGACTTTCGTTTACGTCGGAGTCATCGGCATGCAGGCATTGAATTAGGAACAGTCAAAGGACCGTCGGATTCCTTGTGGATTATTGATTGAATATGTGGGCCTTCTGGTGACAAGGAGCTACTTGTTTGATGCCGAAATCGGACCACGGAGTACAAGGAACCACCCGATGACTGCAAGGCGCCCAACAAAATAGGTATTTGTAGCGCTACAATAAATGGCCATTTAAATTGTGTGCAAACATACCCGGGTATAAAAGAAACACATGTGTTAAACGACGACAGTGGACAGTTGACTGTGGAGACGAACTTTGTGTGACTGATCTTTGCGAACTTTGTTTTGACTGTGAACTTTGCGAACTTTGCATTACTACCTTAACAGCGTTGATTGATCATGGAGAATCCTCCCGCGATTGAACAGGCTGCTTTGCAAGCCGCCAGTAAAGACAGCAGTGTTGTTAGCGCTGGTAATAAGCGTTCTAAACGTTCAGAATCGTTTGTTAATAAATGTATCGCATTGCAAGCAGACAGAAAGTGTCAATTGGACAATGCCAGCATAATCAGAAAATCGATACAATGTTTAAAAAATGATAAACCACAGTTACAAAATGCTCTGAAAGAACTGATTGAGACATGCAATGTTGCAAAACGTATTCATGAATCTTTGTTGAGTGTATTGCCTGTTCATGAGAAGGAAAAACATGAAACTTGGTTTAAAGCAAAGATGATCTCTAACAATGATGTTATTTCTGAAACAAAAGGTTTTATTGCTACGTGGTCTGAAAATGATAATGTTGCTTTGTCAATTGTGTTACCTGAAATGTTTGATGCTGGTTTAAATGTGAATGGTCATGATAAAGCAAATATGGGTTTCGAAGCCAGGCATGAAAATGACGAGGGTGGGGATGGTGTCAATCCAAATGACAGTGTGTCCAATATTAGTAGTCAACAGTCACATAAAAGTGGTAGCAGTGGAAGATCTAGCACTTCCTCAGCTAGGATCATGGCTGAGGCCGACAGAGCTGCTCTGGTGGCTAGAGCTGCAGTTTTGAAAGAAAGACACGCCCTAGAGGAGCAGGAACAGCAATTAAGGCGGAGAAGGGAGCAGTTTGATGTAGATGCAGAGTTGGCTGCATCTGCTGCTAAGTTGTCTGTGCTAAAGGCTGCCGATCAGAAAAGTTGTTCAGAAGCACCCTCAAAAGGCATGAATTCCTGTGTGGTAAAGGAAAAAGGGAAAATGCAATCAAGAAGTGTTTTAAATCCTAAACCAAAGGAATTTCAACCTCAATTACCAAAGCCAATTATCTCGGCCAAAGGACTGTTCCCACCTAACAACCCGCTGTCACCGGAGGTAGTTAAAAGGCAAACTGAACGGTGGTGTATGGATGCCTCTATACTTCAGTACAATCCAAGGGGCCTACAGCAAGGAACATTTGAACCAGCTGACTATCGGCAGCAGTTGACAACCGTGCAACAACAGGAACAGCAAAGGCTTTCCACGTGCCAGCCTGCCAATGAAGCTCACCCCCCAGATCTACTGGCCATCATGCAGAGACAAAATGACATCACCGCTGCCTTGGTTCGCCAACATCAGACATCATCTCTACCATCAAGAGAGATTCCTGTGTTCGATGGGGACCCTCTTCAGTTCAGACCATTTACCAGAGCCTTTGAACAAGGGGTGGAAAGCAAAGCTGGAAGTGCAGACTGTCTTTATTATCTAGAGCAGTTCACCAGAGGACAGCCACAAGAGCTAGTGCGTAGCTGTCAGCATATGGCGCCTGATCATGGCTACAAAGTGGCAAAGGGTCTGCTGCAGGAGCATTTTGGAAATTCGTATAAGGTAGCCACAGCTTATATGAAAAAGGCATTGGCCTGGCAAGTTGTTAAGGCAGAGGACTTGAAAGCACTGCAAGATTATTCCTTGTTTTTACGTGGCTGCTGCAATGTAATGGGGGAGCTTCATTACTTGCAGGAACTGGACATGCCAGTTAATATGAGGGCCATTATCTCCAAGCTGCCATTTAAGATGAGAGAGCAATGGAGAACTACAGCTCATGACATCATGGAAAGGTCTCATGACCGAGCCCACATCAAGGACTTGGTTAAGTTTATTGAACGCCGTGTCAAAATCCTATCGGACCCTCTGTTTGGCGACATACAGGACGCACCTACTGCCTCTGCACCAAGACCACCATTAAGGTTTTATTCTCAACCCAGGAGCCATGTAAGGGGTAACATCGTTGCTGCTGCTGTGACTGAAGACTTGTCTCATGACGTAAAGGAGCAGCCATTGAGCACAGAGCACACTGAGGAAGCTAAGTGCCTTTTCTGTGATCGGCACCACCCTGTGGAGGAGTGTATGCAGTTCAAAGGAAAAATGCACAAGGAGAAGATCCTCTTCCTGAGGCAAAAGGGAGTTTGTTTTGCATGTCTACGCGTCGGCCACATGAGCAGGAACTGTGAGAGTCGCTTGGCATGTAAAATCTGTGGACAATCTCACCCTACTGTGCTGCACATTAAAAAACAAGTGACTCAGGAACAGTTATTTGCTTCACCAGGCCAGCAACAGTCCTCTCCTCAAACATGTGGACACGCAGGGGCCGGTAAGGACCAGAGTGTGCTATCCATCCTTCCTGTCAAGGTGAAGTCTGCCAAGGGTGGCCATGTCATTACAACTTACGCCTTTCTAGATCCTGGAAGTTCAGCCACATTCTGCTCTGAACATCTGATGCGGAAGCTGAACATCACAGGCAAAGGAACAAACTTCATGTTGCGCACAATGGGGCAAGAAAGGGTTGTCTCAGCATACTCTGTGTCAGGTCTGGAGGTGTCCAATCCGGACAGTGACGACTACTATACCCTCCCCGAGGTATTCACACAGAAAGAAAGGCCAGTCACTGTGGGTAATATGATAAGGCCAGAGGATCTGGCCAAGTGGCCTCATCTATCAAAGGTGCGCATCCCAAGTGTGAAAGCAGATGTTGACCTGTTAATTGGAACTAATGCACCCAAGGTATTAGAACCCTGGGAGGTCATCAATAGCGACCAGAATGGCCCATACGCCATCAGGACAGTGCTGGGATGGGTGGTTAATGGCCCACTGAGTGGAAACAGTGATGCATCATCATCCTCAACCACAGTGAACCACATCTCTCTGCAAAGGCTCGAAGACCTGCTTGTCAGTCAATACAACCATGACTTCAGTGAGAAGGCTGCAGAGGAAAGGGAAATGTCTCGGGACGACATCAGATTTATGGAAATCATGGAGGATTCAGCAGTGCTGCAAGAGGGAAGGTACTGTTTGAAGTTGCCCTTCAAGAAAAAAGACGTTTCTCTGCCTAATAACTTGGCCGTCGTGAAGCAAAGGATGCAGGGCTTAAAAAGAAGGGGCCTCATTCTCGACCTTTTTCTGTAATTCTTCAGAAATGTTTCTTACACGACTTCGCAAAAACAACGTAAGAGAAACGTTTCCGCTGCATTCCCGCACGCTTGAAAATGTGTTCATAAGCAGCCGAAGTCTTCTCAGCTGGGTTCCTTCCGATTAGCTTCTTAGATTGATGCGCGTTCTCGTGAAAGTGGATTTGCATACATACACGCCCTGCCAGCTCCTTATTAGGAGACGCAATTTTAGAAACGTGTGCTGTCGCAATCTCCCGAATCCACCTCGTAACAGGTGTTCATTAATAAGGTGGAGATATTGTATAACGTTGAACGTCCGAAGTCCGTAAAACACATTTAAGTAGTCACTTTTTTTTTTTAAATCGAAAAATAGGCACCATAGGTGTGAAGACCGGTCCCAAGTAGGAGAATAAATAGTAGTCCGTCCTGCCGTTCAAAATGGCCACCATAGGGGTGAAGACTGGCCACCAGTAGTAGTATAATTTGCAATGAATTCATGTCTAGGTCTTAGAGATGGAGCTGAGTGTTTATTTATTTATTCACTTACATTTGCAGTGTTCATGTCATTCACAATCAGTCTCTTAGCAGACGCGGCCTTTATCCAAAGTGACGTACAAGGGAGAGAACAGTCAAGCTAGAGCCATATAGACCTAGTGTAACAATAAACACTACCTCGTAAAATTATGACTATAAATGTGAAACGTAATTGTCAATGATACAAATATTCTCGTATTTATTATTATCATAATTATTTTAATCCGAGGATGTCTGTAGAGTTGACGTGAACGCAATCACCAACGGGTTCTCACAAATTCGCCCGTTAACCCTTTTACTGTAATACGGAGTTTTTTCAAATGTCATTCCTCAACGCGATTCCTCAAATAACCACAAGATGGCCCGTGGAATCCCATTTGAGAAGATTCCGGTAGAGTTACGACTGCTATTTCGAGTTCTGAAAGTTGTCTGAAGTTCAGAAGAAAGCACAGAAGAAAAAAATAACGAGAATGCAAATGTTTTCATAAATGTTTCCGAAGTGGAGTTCCTTCTGAAATCCTTCGGAAAGTCTTCCCAACTGCTGTCGAGAATGAGGCCCAAGGTTCTTGAGTAACGAAAGCCTGCACCAGGAGTATGCTCATTATGTGAATGGCCTTATCACTAACACCTACGCAGAGCCTGTGCCCCAGCAGAAGCTTCAAGGTGAACCTGGCAGAGTGTGGTACATCCCCCACCACCCTGTCCACCACCCAAGGAAAGGAACCCTTCGTGTTGTGTTTGACTGTGGAGCCACGTTTCAAGGTGCATCCTTGAATAAGGAGCTGCTTCAGGGCCCTAACCTCACCAGCTCGCTGCTTGGAGTCCTGTTTCGGTTCAGAGAGGAACCTGTAGCATTCATGGGCGATATACAAGCCATGTTTCACCAGGTAAAGGTTGCAGAGGAAGACCGGGACTTCCTCCGTTTTCTCTGGTGGCCAAACGGAGACGTCACTACCGACCTGGTGGAACACAGGATGACCGTTCACTTGTTTGGTGCCGTGTCCTCTCCAAGCTGTGCAAGCTATGCGCTGAGGAAAAGTGCTGATGATCATCAGTCTGAGTTCTCTGCCAACGTATGTCAAGCTGTCAAGAAAAACTTTTACGTGGATGACTCTTTGAAAAGTTCAGCCACTGAAGGGGATGCTATTCAGATGATTCAGGACCTAACTGCACTGTGCCAGAAGGGAGGTTTTGTCTTGGAGAAGTGGACTAGCAACAGCCGCGCCGTCTTGCAAGCCATCGCAAAGGAACGAAGGGCTAAGGATTTAAAGAAATTGGATTTGGATCGAGACAATCTGCCGGTGGAGAGAGCTCTGGGTTTACTATGGTCCGTAGAAACTGACTGTTTCAAGTTTAAGATCGAAGTGAGGCAACAGGCACTTACCAGACGTGGTATGCTGTCAATCATCTGCTCAGTGTATGACCCTCTAGGTTTCCTGGCGCCAGTGGCACTGCCTGCAAAGGTGATGCAACAAGAACTATGCAGAAGAAGATGTGCATGGGATGATGCCTTGCCACCTGACATCTTAAGCCAGTGGAAAGCATGGTTGGAAGACCTCTATGTGAGAAGGAGGTGGCGACAGGTGCAATACCTCTCGGACTTGTTTTGGAAGAGGTGGTTGAGGGAGTACCTGCCTTTACTTCAAGAAAGGCAAAAATGGAATGACAAAAAGAGGAGTTTGAAGGCTGGAGATATTGTTGTCATTATGGACGCTTCAGCTCCCCGTGGTTCTTGGCCACTAGCCAGGGTACTGGAAGTCTTTTCTGATAAACAGGGCCTGGTACGTTCTGTAAAGTTGCAGACAAAGTCTAATGTCATTGATAGACCTGTGACCAAACTTTGTTTAGTGTGTGGGGTATGAATGTGAAGGTATTTTTTTGATTTTCTCATGGTATTTTGCAACATTGTGGCTCTTTGTTTTAATTAGTTTGAATTGTTGTGTCTGTTGGCCATCATCAATTAGGGGCCGGTGTGTAAGAGCCAAAATGCTGGTCTGTATGTACGTCGTAATGTCTTGTATGTAACACCGGGTGGCGCATGTCCATGACTTGCGTCAGGTATATAGGTAGCACATACAAGGTTGCTGGTAGGTGTTTGACCCGGAAGGGCAAAGGGTTTTTGACCGCTTGTGCGCGGCACTCTGTATTGCAATGTGGGAACTGCGATGGAATAATGCTTTACTGGAATAAATTGACCTCCTTTGGATTACAACGACAACATTTGTCCATAGGCGTTTGTTTACCACAGGGCAAAGCAAGTGAGTTTAGCACGCTTAACATCCAGCGCGTCGGACAGGCCTTCCCCGGGCTCAGGCACCTCAGTAGTTCAGTATCAGACTGAACTCCTTTAACAACTAGTAATATTGCAGTTTCAGGGCCCAAAAATGAAGAGAAAAGGTCAGGACATCAGGACTTTTTTCAAGAAAAGGTTTAGACTCTTGGCAACACATTGCTGTTGTCTGTTTTCACTATCTGGATTTGTATGAATAAATACATATAGGCACCAGGCATGTGTGTGTGTGTGATATGCCATCCTTGAATTTCAACTTGCCACCCCATGTTAAATCATCTAGAATTGTCACTGGTACAGATACATTAGAGAAAACATGTGAAACATTCAAACATTCATAGATTATGAACATACAGTACCTGACTGTAAAATAATTAATCACGTGGAATTTGGTGTTTACTGCTAGGGATCACACATTCATAGAGACAAATGGAGGGTTTTGTCACCTCCTGAGGGAGTTACCTGAAGCCCACGGAGGCTAGAATTCCTATGTTTCTTAGATCTATGCGAAAACTATTCAGCTGCAGGATTGAAAACACCCCCCCCCCCATTTTCTTTTTCTATATCGACCGCTCTACCTGGCTGACTCCAAACAGATGGGCCCCCCCTTACGGGATTCTGCTCTAGGTTTCTTCCTGTAAAAGGGAGTTTTTCCTTGCCCCTGTAACCACTGTGCCCACTGTGCACTGTGTGTTTGGGCCCTGGGCTCTTTAAAGCCCCTTGAGACAATTTCATTGGATTTAATTCAATTGAAAAGTGAATATAGAAAAGGAGACTAACTCTGTTTCCAGATTGAAACCTGTCCTTACCTGGGATCAGGATGACTGTGTCCCTCACTAAAGTTGACGATTTCATCCATTGACCGATCACTCTTCATGGACACACAGCTGGGTGCAGGAGAGTCTGGCCTCTCATCCACTGGGCTTCAGAGAAGTAAACACATCATACAGTAGTAACTCATTAAAGACAGTGTTCTTCTTGAGGATATGTGATGTCACAGTCATTAGGTCACTGGCTCATTATTTGATTCCTCTGTGAGTTATGTCATGTTTTGTCTTTGTGTTAATGGTTCAACTCAATGTAATCACTTGTTTAATCAAACAATCCTGTTATTCTGTGTGTGATAATGGTTCTCTTGTAGTTCATACTTTCAGTCAGCGTTTAATGGAGTTGTGTTACAGTAATAGTATTCATTAGTAGATCATTAATATTTTCAGCACAACTGCCCAGGTTTCTCTCTGAAGACATTTTCAGATCACTTGCGCTTTGCTACTGTATTCAAAAGACCCTATCATGGTAATCTTAATCAGTCTAAGTCTTTCACTTGCGCTTGCTAACAGGAATAATATTTAGTAGTGTAAGGAACCATTTTCCAGACCAATGACAGAACTGGGAGGGGGCATTTATATTCCTTTGCTTTGATGAAATACAAGACTTTATTTAAGAGCCCTATCTTGTTAATTTATCTGACTCAATTTAGGAACTCAGCCTGTGTTCTTTTAATGCTATATTGTTACCTCTCAGGAGGGGTTTGTCACCTCCTCAGGGGTGTTATCTGCATACCAGAATTTCCATGTTTCAGAGATCTATGTATGTTAAAACTGATCTATTCCACTGCAGGACTGAGTCCACTGTAATTATCTGACTAAGGCCATTCAAATGAATCCAAACATGACAAAGACATCATTTCACAACAACACAGGTGCCGTTATACTACAATCACTTGAGACACATTAACTGCACACTGATCCCCATTTCACTAATTGTTAGACTTCTAGCACCAATTGGCTAGACCTCTGTTGAATGAGGTCAGTCTTTTTAAAAGGGGGTGAATACTTCTGCAAGGTACTGTACCTGACTGTAAAATAATTAATCACATGGAATTTGGTGTTTACTGCTAGGGATCACACATTCATAGAGACAAATGGAGGGTTTTGTCACCTCCTGAGGGAGTTACCTGAAGCCCACGGAGGCTAGAATTCCCATGTTTCTCAGATCTATGCGAAAACTATTCAGCTGCAGGATTGAAAACACCCCCCCCCCCCCCCATTCTCTTTTTCTATATCGACCGCTCTACCTGGCTGACTCCAAACAGATGGGCCCCCCCTTACGAGGTTCTGCTCTAGGTTTCTTCCTGTAAAAGGGAGTTTTTCCTTGCCCCTGTAACCACTGTGCCCACTGTGCACTGTGTGTTTGGGCCCTGTGCTCTTTAAAGCCCCTTGAGACAATTTCATTGGATTTAATTCAATTGAAAAGTGAATATAAAAAAGGAGACTAACTCTGTTTCCAGATTGAAACCTGTCCTTACCTGGGATCAGGATGACTGTGTCCCTCACTAAAGTTGACGATTTCATCCATTGACCGATCACTCTTCATGGACACACAGCTGGGTGCAGGAGAGTCTGGCCTCTCATCCACTGGGCTTCAGAGAAGTAAACACATCATACAGTAGTAACTCATTAAAGACAGTGTTCTTCTTGAGGATATGTGATGTCACAGTCATTAGGTCACTGGCTCATTATTTGATTCCTCTGTGAGTTATGTCATGTTTTGTCTTTGTGTTAATGGTTCAACTCAATGTAATCACTTGTTTAATCAAACAATCCTGTTATTCTGTGTGTGATAATGGTTCTCTTGTAGTTCATACTTTCAGTCAGCGTTTAATGGAGTTGTGTTACAGTAATAGTATTCATTAGTAGATCATTAATATTTTCAGCACAACTGCCCAGGTTTCTCTCTGAAGACATTTTCAGATCACTTGCGCTTTGCTACTGTATTCAAAAGACCCTATCATGGTAATCTTAATCAGTCTAAGTCTTTCACTTGCGCTTGCTAACAGGAATAATATTTAGTAGTGTAAGGAACCATTTTCCAGACCAATGACAGAACTGGGAGGGGGCATTTATATTCCTTTGCTTTGATGAAATACAAGACTTTATTTAAGAGCCCTATCTTGTTAATTTATCTGACTCAATTTAGGAACTCAGCCTGTGTTCTTTTAATGCTATATTGTTACCTCTCAGGAGGGGTTTGTCACCTCCTCAGGGGTGTTATCTGCATACCAGAATTTCCATGTTTCAGAGATCTATGTATGTTAAAACTGATCTATTCCACTGCAGGACTGAGTCCACTGTAATTATCTGACTAAGGCCATTCAAATGAATCCAAACATGACAAAGACATCATTTCACAACAACACAGGTGCCGTTATACTACAATCACTTGAGACACATTAACTGCACACTGATCCCCATTTCACTAATTGTTAGACTTCTAGCACCAATTGGCTAGACCTCTGTTGAATGAGGTCAGTCTTTTTAAAAGGGGGTGAATACTTATGCAAGGTACTGTACCTGACTGTAAAATAATTAATCACATGGAATTTGGTGTTTACTGCTAGGGATCACACATTCATAGAGACAAATGGAGGGTTTTGTCACCTCCTGAGGGAGTTACCTGAAGCCCACGGAGGCTAGAATTCCCATGTTTCTCAGATCTATGCGAAAACTATTCAGCTGCAGGATTGAAAACACCCCCCCCCCCCCATTCTCTTTTTCTATAGACCCTTTTATGACCTACGTCATAAACGTTAAGAGCACACATTCTGGAGGCAAAAAAGCGGCAATTTTAGCCATAGTTAGTGACAGTGCAAGAGGATTTTGGAGAGATAAAGCTAAGGATTTCTTCGTCTCGGTTTCTTCGTTAAAAAAATGCCATCTTGTTGTGTTGTGGGATGCCAAAACAGGTCAACTAAAAAAAAGGTCTCAATTTCTACCGCATTCCTTCGGGGAAAAGACTGTTTAATGCAAACAGGCGTAGATTGTGGCTTCAAGCTATAAAACCAGTGGACTGGACTGAAGACATCATTAAAAATGCACGCATATGTGGGTCACATTTTATATCCGGTAAGTGAATTTTGTTTATGTTAGCTGACTTGAAATTGTGTTAGTTAAATCTGAGAACTTAGTTGGCCAAAACAGCTCCCTAGATAGCTAATGTTATCCATATCTAACTTATATTAGCCTGGCAATTTTAGGTTAACTTAACGTTAACGATACCTAACCATTAACGTTAGCTAACCGTTAATGTTAGCTAGTTCATAGTACATTCATCTATTCATTTCCTACAATGATACAATGCATACAATGATCGTGGGTTGAGTCTGTGCTTAATTTACTCTTAGGAGAAGCCTCAATTAACTACGAAAGCCCCGACATTGTCCCTTCGCCAGAGACCTGAAGCTAAATTGGAGAGGTAAGGCGTGTTTGCTCTTGATAAGTTAGCAGCCAACAGTGCCTGAAAACTAGAGCAGGTGATGTTAATTTATGGCATCAAAGCTAGCTATCCAAGGTAACATCGCCTGCTCTGTATTGCAAGCTTTGAGAGAAATGGCAGTCAGTAGTTACCTCTATTATGTGCAATCTAATCTTACAGATTTGCAAAGGAATAAACTGCTATCTGAGAGATCTGTTAAATCACCTTCCCTATTGACTACAGATCTTTGCCCTGGTGAGAACACCTTTTTCAATTCAAACAAACATGTAAAATGTTCTTGTGCTACTCATTATTTGTGTTTTACATGTGTTGTCAGTAAAACTTATAATTCCTGTCTTCACATTAATGTCTTACAGTTGAAGATGAGCCCCATTGGAAGAGGATGCCATGTGCCCAAAGAAAGATTATGACAATCTGAGGCACATGTATGAACAGATTCAGGTTGAATATGTGAGCCTGCACCAAGACTTTGGTGAAATCCAAAATGAAAACAAGAAGCTAATAGAAGAGCTTCAGAACAACAAGTATTCTTACCACTCAGTCAGAAATAACAGTGTACAGTTTATTTTTCTCACAGGAATAACTACTATAATCTTTGACTGGTTATTGAAAAAACTAAAAGGCAATGTAGAAAAGTTTACTGAAATACGTACCCTGGGAGATCACCTACTGATTGTGCTTATGAAACTTAGATTGGGTCTCACTAACACTGACATAGCATTTAGGTTTAAAGTATCGAACAGCACAATATCATACATTTTGAGAACCTGGTTACCTTCTATGGCTAAAGTGTTGAAACCACTTATAAAGTGGCCAAGTCAGACTGCTGTTTTAAAGAACATGCCCAAAAGTTTTTCATTGACAGACCTAGTAACTTGACTGCCCAGGCCCAGACATGGTCTACATATAAACACCACAATACAGTTAAGTATTTAGTTGGCATTACACCCGCCGGGGCCATATCCTTTCTATCCCCAGGTTCGGGTGGCCGGGTGTCAGACAAGCAGATTACCAATCAATGCGATTTTTAGATCTTTTGGAGCCTACAGATGACATTTTAGCTGATAGGGGCTTTTAATTAGAGAAGAGCTTGCCGCGTATGGTGCCACCCTGCTTATTCCAAATTTCACCGAAGGAAAAAGACAACTACCAGCTAATTAGGTTGACACATCAAGACAACTTTCACTTGTAAGAATTCACATAGAAAGAGTTATTGGCCGGTGGAAGAATTTTAAAATCTTACAATCGGTCATTCCAGTGTCACAAGTTGACCTCCTATTTACTATAGGTAATGTGTGAATGTGTGTGGTGCCCTCACAAATCTCTGCAAGTCTGTTGTTTCCAAATGATATAAAATGTACTGTGTTTGCTGATAAATGTAATCCACAAATGATATTCAGACAAATAAATGACTATGTACTATACTGTCTTTATTAAATTTAAACTATTTGAACCTTGTCTTAAGCTCATGCTTTTTTTTTTTTACCTCTTTCACTGCTTTCTTTAAATTTGCACTCTGTTGAAGATTGAGCACACAGCCGTAGTGGAAGTGGCTGTCACATTGGACACAGTGAATCATTTTACCATAGTCTGGCTTTTCACACTGTATGCAGGCTTGTGTTGTTTTACATGCTCCTGATGTACAAGAAGCCCTCTCTGTCCTCCCCATCCTAACATAGAGCTCAATCTTTAACAGCACTGCTGCTGCATGGCTGCAACAAGACCCTATAGCCTGCAATGTCAGAAAAAAAATGGTATAAGACAAAAACGAGTATACTAAATGTGGCTATCATAACAAATATAAGTTGTATTGTAGCATAAATAAGAGTTACAAGGCTTTTATTGTTAGATGCCAAATAGCCTGGAAAATGTTTGAAAGCTCAAGAATAGGTTTGGGCTTGGACGTACAGGAGACTTAAAAGAGTGTAAATATTAGCGGGGGGGGGGGGGGGGGGGGCTTCTCAGCCCTCAGTCGCTAACATTACAGTTGTGTCTCCTGGTTGCAATGGTTATGTAGTTCCCACACGTAAACCTTGACGATGAAACGTTTATGATAAGGTCGACTTATTGCCATGCATGTACAATTTAACGTGAAGCGGTAGCGTTGGTGGGTTTGTTGATAAAAACACATGGTTTATACATTATTGTCTTTGTTCCTTGTCCTTGGCTTGGTAGCACCTCAGATTTTAGGACGCAGAAATCATCATTGAGGTCGCAATACTTAATATCCTGGAGTGGACATGCCCGCAGACAACGTAGTTATAGGCATCGAGTGACTTGAATGATCGTAATGTATCTTTTGTGTAAACACTGGGTTTTTCTATTAAGTATGTATAAATATCTGTCCATTTTGATGGGTCAACTATCCAATCCGTGATCTAATATGGATCGGGAAGTTGGATTCCATAACTTAATGTCAATGTATTAACGTAACTTCCGAAATCATTAGGATAAAGCGAACGCAGGTATGAACTTAAGCCATTTCTTTTGCCCCCAGAATGCGTGCGCAACCTAGAACGCTGAGCATTGTTTACCAACGGCGAAAGGGTCTATATCGACCGCTCTACCTGGCTGACTCCAAACAGATGGGCCCCCCCTTACGAGGTTCTGCTCTAGGTTTCTTCCTGTAAAAGGGAGTTTTTCCTTGCCCCTGTAACCACTGTGCCCACTGTGCACTGTGTGTTTGGGCCCTGTGCTCTTTAAAGCCCCTTGAGACAATTTCATTGGATTTAATTCAATTGAAAAGTGAATATAGAAAAGGAGACTAACTCTGTTTCCAGATTGAAACCTGTCCTTACCTGGGATCAGGATGACTGTGTCCCTCACTAAAGTTGACGATTTCATCCATTGACCGATCACTCTTCATGGACACACAGCTGGGTGCAGGAGAGTCTGGCCTCTCATCCACTGGGCTTCAGAGAAGTAAACACATCATACAGTAGTAACTCATTAAAGACAGTGTTCTTCTTGAGGAAATGTGATGTCACAGTCATTAGGTCACTGGCTCATTATTTGATTCCTTTGTGAGTTATGTTATGTTTTGTCTTTGTGTTAATGGTTCAACTCAATATAATCACTTGTTTAATCAAACAATCCTGTTATTCTGTGTGTGACAATGGCTCTCTTGCAGTTTACACTTTGAATCAGCGTTTCATGGTGTTTTGTTACAGTAATAGTGTTCATTAGTAGAGTAATAATATCTTCAGCTCAACTGCCTAGGTTCCCTTATGAAGACGTTTCCAGATCACTTGCGCTTTGTTACAGTATTTAAAAGACCCTATCATGGTAATCTAAGTCTTTCACTTGTGATTGGTAATAGGAATAATATTAAGTAGTTGTGGGATAAAAAATATATGTTTCACATTTAATTAAGTAGGTTAGTATAGGATTCCATAGTATAACATCAATTGAATTGGTAACTGAGTGTGGCCATGTATTCTGTCTGACCTGTTGGGTAAGGTTTGATGAGCTAAGAGAGTTATTCAAGGCTTGGGGTAAGGGGATCCTATGTAAATACTCTTATCTATAGTGGAGGACTAGGTGGCCACAGTGTAAGAGTACGAGGGAGGGGTTTTAGGTATAAGACATGAGTTTGCCCAGAGACTGATGGGCATTGTTGTGGGACATTTCATGAACATGGATTGCTTGTAACAATGCTCCCGATATCGTTAATAAATCTGCAGTACCACTCCAGTTGTCTGTAAGTAATTTTGACCACATAAATGGTGTCAGAAGTGGGATACCTATCTCCGAGGAACAGCGAGGAAGACCGAAGGCCCAGGACCCGACACAGATGAAGGGAGATCTATTTCTGATCTTGGGAGAAGGCCGTCGATAGCAACAAAGACATGCTCCAGCGGCACCCAGCCTGGCCAGAGGAATTCCTCCTGTGACCTGGATACGGTATCACCATTCCTTGGTGGTCACAGACAACTGTGGTGAGTCCCTAATTTTACTTTAACACATGCTAGTTAAATAGGGTTGATATGTGCACTGAATACCTAGAGAATTGAATACCTATCACAAAGGTTGGTAGAGTGAATACGTGCCCAAAGAGAGGGGTATAGAAGTGAATACCTGCTTGGGGTATTAGCAGAGAGTTTTGACCTGCCTAAAGAGAGGTGGAAGATATGCATATATTTCCTGCCAAATAGACTGGTAGGAAATGTGGGGTATTTGATAAGGAATTTGTCACACTTTGTTTTGCTTTACTCTGATTTAGGCGTGAGGTAATGGGGAAAAAAAATAAAATATCAATGGGACACTGCAAACATGGGGAATAATATGCAAAACTATTAACACACCTATAGGAGTAGAGAGACCAGGATGTTTGAGGGACATGTATAAAAAATATGGACCTGAATGTGTAGATGAGAACTGATTAAGGAAGGGAAATTTCCTTTAGAGGGAAAGAATGAAAAGTAAGTGTAGGAAAGTAAAAAGAAGGTAGGGCTATGATGGAAAGTGAAAGTGTATGGGAAATGGGAGAAGGAAGCAATGGATAGAGAAGAGAAAAGAAAGAGAGCAGAGGGAAATAATGTTTTTTTACAGAAGAGAGAGGGAAAATGGCTGCCCAGAGGACTACAGACATTACAGCAGAAATGTTCAGAAGAATGAACCAGAACCAACAGCCACACTCCCTGTTAAGCCCAGACCTCCCAACTAGGATGCTACGTGGGCCGTGATATATCCATTGTCACCCCAGCCACTTTTGCCTCAATCACTTCAGCATCAGGTATTCCCAAAATCATTTCAGACTCAGTTACTCCAGCTATCTGTGCCACGGCCTCCCCCTTAGCATACACAACCAGCTGCTGTTGCACAGGCCACTGTCCCCAGACCAACATAGTCTCACAGCAGGCGACTGGGAAGGAAGAAAAGGGGGGCAGGAGTGGATAGCAACAAGCATTGGCTGATTTGTATACTGAACTGTAAACTTGTTATACAGCCACTGAAGATTGGACAAAAAAGGGCCAATTTAAGGTTTGAAAGAAACAGCTAGAGAAGTCTTGGGAAGAGTGGCACAGACAGTGAATAAACATGGAGGAGGGACCACAAATGCAGCACAGGAGAAAGCATTGATAAGACAATATTTCATCCTAGGAGGGAAAAAAGAGCTTATGGACTGTGTTAAGACTTATCTTGTTACTTGGAGTACTGCACCTCCCAATGAACTGTTATAATATGCTGAAAAATTGTGAGAAGAGTGACCAAAAGAAGCAAGATGAATTTCAAGCACTTTCAAGCAAGTGGGAAAAAAGGAGGAGGCAAGGGGGGAAGGGAAGGACAGGGAGTGAGAAGAGGACAACAGTCAGCCCTTGGGCCCTGGGACCTTTTGTTGACACTTCGGATTTACTGATTGGATTGTCTGGATGCTGCAGCCCAGCCGAAACTCTCTCTCTCTTTGAATGTACATATTTTTTCTTTTTTGATTGATACAGGGACAGATATTAGTAAGTTAGGAAAGAAGGACAGTAGGAAGTGTATGACATTGAAAAGTACCAGAATAGTGAACGTTATGGGAGCATCAGGTCAGTGGATAGCAAAGTCAGTTTTTACTCCAATATTACTACAATAGGAACACACAATGCATTACAACACCAGTTCATCCTCAGCAGTGTTTGCCCTGAAAATGTACTGGGCCGAGACTTAATGTGTAAACTACAGCTTACTATTTCACTCACACATAATGGGGTTGGTTTAGAGGGGTCCCTTTTGTTTGTATTATCAGATAACTTGCCCAACTTGAAGTGGAGCTTTAAAGTCACCAGTCTTGGTCCAGGGAGATAAGGAACTTCCAGAGTGTTTTGCAGTGTGTGACGAATTCTTTCTCAGATATCACAAATCCGGAATACTTAGGTACCAAGTCAATCATCTAGTTAAAGAATATTGACATAGCTGGCATTATTATTATGACCAAAAGCTACGCTGCAGCTGTAGTAGGCCTGAAACCTGGTCTGAGATATTTTGTTTGCAAACTCAATTTTTTCTCCCCACGTGCTTTTGGAAAAAACAAAAGGGGAATGGTGTGATTGTGGACTTTTGGTTAAAGCATGTGTACATGCTAATAATTGGGTGTCCATTCAACATACCCCTGATTTGTTTTATTCATCCTCTCTGGAGGCATACTTTTTTCAAAAATGGAGCTCCTTAATTGTACAAAGACATATTTTTGTAAAGCCTGAACCTTCCTCTTTACAACAGCAAGAGACTTTAACTTTGTCTGCTGAGGAAAGAGCAACTCTGAGACATTTTGTGCTTGGATATTAACTGAGACAGAGAGGGCACAGCCTCTCCAAGCATGTGCAAATAATTGTAAAACCTTGACTGACTAATTGACTTGGACTGACAACTCTGATAAAGTTTTTGTTGATTTAAGATAGGCGCTAGTATCAGCTCCAACATTGGGGTTGCCTAATTATGACCTGCCATTTCATTTGTTTGTGTGTGAGAAATTAGGTTACATGCAGGGGGTGTTATGTCAACAATATGGGGGGCAATCTAGACCTGTGGTATACTTATCTAAACAATTCGATCTAGAAGAATTTGCAAGAAGAATGATCTCTTGTTTAAAAGCAGTTGCAGTGGCTGCCAGTGCAGTGTTAGGTTGTGCAGACATAGTATTGTTGCACTCACTCACTGTTCACGTCCCACATAAAGTACATTCATTGCTTTTAAAAGAAAAAAGAAAAACTGCACATATTACACCGGCGAGTCTCTTAACTTATCAGCATGTGATATTAACCCTTTCCCATCTGACCCTTACACGTTGCACATAACCTAATCCAGCTTCTCTGCTGCCGATAGCAGAGAATGGTGATTTACCTGACATTTCTGAAACACCTGTCTCTAACCCTGATTTAATCTTGTTTGTTAATGGATCATCTATGAAACTGGAGTCCGGAAAGGGGGGGAACAGGTGCTCTGTAGGGAATCCTTTTGAAATGATAAACTCACCCCTCACCCTCACAGGAAGTTTTTCTGCTCAAGCAGCTGAAATGATAACCTTGGTGTGAGCATGGAATTTGGCAAAAGGCAAATCTGTAATATGTGATGAAACTAGTTTATTGGATCCATTGGAAAAAAAGGGGATAAACTGCGGGCATGATAAAATATGAAGGTGCTATGATGGCCACATGGTAACTTCATACATGTTATTAGCCCTGTTGCTTTGTGCACACTTTGATTTTCAGTGTGCAAAGGGGGGTATAAGAAAAACATTTGAATATGGGGTTATGGTCACCCTATTTATGGGAGGTATGGGATTACAGTATGTATAATGCTATGTTTGTAGCATACAAAATGTATTTTGCACCAGGATTCAATACAGTAGCAGCCATGTATTGTTACAATGAGAGTATAAGGAAGGGCATCATCCATCACCTGAAAAATCCATTTGAACAGAATTATGATGGATTTCATTTAATTGAACAAATGCAGAGGATATGAATATTGTTTGGTCATAGTGGAGATGTTTTCAAAAATGGCTTGAATGTTATCCAGTCAAGCATGCAAATGCCATATCAGTGGCTAAAGGCTTTAATGAGAGATGTTGTGCCTAGATGGGGAGTTCCAAGAAACTAACCTCAGATAATGGAGCACATTTAGTCAACAAAATTATTAAAAAGCTGTCTGAGAAATTGCAAATGGACTTCAGAACCCATTGTGCATAACATCCACAAAGTGAAGGTGCTGTGGAGAGAACTAATTCAATTTTGAAAGCAAAATTGACTAAAATTACAGTGTCAATAGGGATGGATTGGGTGACTGCATTTCCTTTAGCTCATCTCCTCAGAGGCCGTTCATTCAAGATCAACAGGGCTCAGTCCTTTTGAAATTTTGACTGGACGTCTTCTGCCGGCTCCAGGGTTTACTAATCCACCTAACGTAGAGGATGTAGATATAAGAATGACTAGTTACATGCGAGGACTGATTGCTGCTTTGTCTTTTGTGTCTCAATAGGTGGCGTCGGCCTTTCCACAAAGTTTCCAAAGGACACACCCAGTTGAGCCAGGAGCCTGGGTTCTGATCAAAGATTTAAGGAAGGACGAATTGGGATCAAGAGCGTTGGCGAGGACTGTTTGAAGTACTGTTATCTACATCTACGACTGTGAGGAGGGCTGAAAGAGACACTTGGGTACATCTGTCACACTTCAGAGGGGTGAAAAATCCGGAACAATGCATAAACTGAATTGGATTGGCAATAAGAAAGGATTGGCAAACAATCTACAGGAGGCTAAAGAATACAGACGTCAGGATAGATTCATAAGTATCACTAGCACCACATCAAAGTATTTTTCTCAGTTTAGCTAGATACCCGTTACAAGTTTGTTGTTTTTGTTTCATTTTATTTGGACAGTTACCTGAGGCGGGTCTTTACAACCCAAGTCAGCTCTGCTGTTGAAGACTAGGGATAGGTTTATTTTTGAGTTTTTTAATAACTGAGAAAACACAAGATGTTGGTGTTGGTTTTGTTGATGTGTGAAACGAATAAAGTCTGTGTTTTAGCCTTCCATGCCAAAACAACATGAACAGAAACTGGAGTCTATGAAACCCCTTAACTTTAGGGATGTTTACGACCTGATAAGAGAGTGGGTCACGATGTTATCTGAGACTAGATTTGTCTGGTGGAAGGTAGTTAGTGATTGGCGGATCCATCTTCTCCTTATTCTATGTGGTAAAACCAGTGCAGTGATGCCAACTCGTACGAATTGAGCCGTACTAATACGAAAATGTGGTGGAAATACGGCGATACGAATATAATGACTCATTCATACGAATTTAGGGTCAACTTGCAATATTATTTATTGAATAGAATATTTGCGGTAACTCGAGAAATAAGCAAAAATGTGTCATGATTTGGCCTCCTGCTTACTAACGCGGAGGGCGCCATTTTTGTTTAAATTGACCGACGTGATACGTTTGTGCTGATTGGTCGATATTATAGCTGCAGCGACATGGAAACCAATAGGGGAGTTTGGTTCATTGTTATCTATTTAAGTGCGCACAGGCGATTGGGAATGTGTTTTATCGTTTTGAAGACTATTTACTTTTGACGTTGATGGATAAAGTTACCTTGTTGCATCTGCTCTTATTTTACAAATGGCCGTCACCAACATATTTGGGTACGTTTCTGCGATGTTTTCTTTTTTAATCAACTACTGCTCAGTAATATGGAACCCCAATCATTAAACTAATGATCAAGAATAAAACTTTCTTGACTCGAGCGATATATATTTTTCTAATACAAATACGAATGGTTAACGCAGAATTTCCATTCGAATAGAGGTATATTTCTGTCAAAAGAGTGAGCTAAATGAACAGACAAAAAAGACTGAAGTAGGAACAGACCGCATTTGTTTATTCCCGTGGCAAAAAACTGACACGAGCACCGCTGTCACTGCTCTTGTGGTCGTTGTCGAGCAGTACTTTCGCGGTCACGGTATTCCATCTAATCGAGCTCCTTTCTTACTTCGCTCAATTTGCCTTACTGAGTCTTTTCATTTAGCACAATCTTGTGGACGAACAAGTTCTCATTTTTTTCTCATTTCAAGTTTTTAAATATAGCATGCAAACTTTATAATCTAAAAAAATGGCTGGGAAAAATAGAAGAAGCCATTTCCTAGGAAACAGACTTTCTCCCAGAGTTAAACCAAAGAATACACTTATATTAATTAAAGTCCTGTGTCTACCAGTCATGCCTTTTGCACTATACAGTATTTCGGTCCACATTTAGCATTGCCCACAGTGGACTCTATGATGTTAAGACACACATGTCTTCCATTAAACAAAAAACAGCCAGCACCAAAGTCCAAGGGAATAAGAGTCTGCTGTCAATGGGTTTTGAGAACCAGTCCAGTGGCATGACGACTGAGAAGGTCACCTGTTCAGCCTTGATTTGATTTTATAAGGGTTGCATTTTGTGTACAGAAGCTTATAAAATATGAGATACTTCCACCACATTATAAAAGGTTTGCCAAAATACACTATGACACAGCCAAATTCACGTGATGAAGACAAGACGCCTTCTCAAAAAGTGATCTTAAAGACTACAAATAAGTCTACGTTTGTAGGCTGAATGCCAAAATATTGTTTCTTTTACAAGTACATATCAAACTTTTGCACGTGGAACCCATTACCGCAGAACAGATTTCACTTAAGGAAAAATACTAATTTAGTGGGGAAAATACTAATTTTGGAACCATTGAGTACAGATTGGCACACCACAATGTTGGCAATACTGCCAGTGGTATGATCAATGTATTTTGGAAAGCTGACAGAAATGATTACACGTTTCAAAGTAGTCCCGTGCCAACTGAAATATATGAAAATGTTTTTCCATTCAAAGAAGTCCCAAATAATGAGAGAGAGGAAATATGGTAGTAACAGAAGTGTACAATGAGTCTGACCCTATTTTGAAAAAACCTGGTTTAAATGATAGATAGGCAATTGGAATTTCATGTTGTTATTTTATTTCCATGAGTAATTGTTATTTCTTTTATTTTCTATGTATAATATGGAGTTACATTTCAATAATTAGATAACTTGGAGGAAGTAATTTGTAACCATGTTTTGCTATTATGTGTGTTTAAGGCTAGTAATCAAATGTAATGATGATACATATAGTTTCTCTAGGTGTGGTACTATAGTACCACAAGGGGGGAATGTGGGATAAAAAATATATGTTTCACATTTAATTAAGTAGGTTAGTATAGGATTCCATAGTATAACATCAATTGAATTGGTAACTGAGTGTGGCCATGTATTCTGTCTGACCTGTTGGGTAAGGTTTGATGAGCTAAGAGAGTTATTCAAGGCTTGGGGTAAGGGGATCCTATGTAAATACTCTTATCTATAGTGGAGGACTAGGTGGCCACAGTGTAAGAGTACGAGGGAGGGGTTTTAGGTATAAGACATGAGTTTGCCCAGAGACTGATGGGCACTGTTGTGGGACATTTCATGAACATGGATTGCTTGTAACAATGCTCCCGATATCGTTAATAAATCTGCAGTACCACTCCAGTTGTCTGTAAGTAATTTTGACCACATAGTGTAAGAAACCATTTTCCAGACCAACGACAGAACTGGGAAGGGCATTTATATTTCTTTGCTGAAATAAAAGACTTTATTAAAGGACCCTTTCTTGGTAATCTTAATCAATTTGACTCCACTTAATTTAGGAACTCTCTGCTCTCATACCCTGCTGTGTGAAAACTAATGTACTCAGCAGCAGGACTGAAACCACCACCCCTCTTTTTTTCTATATCGACCTCTCTACCTGGATGATTCCAAGGAGATGCCCCCCCCCCCCCCCCTTATCGGGTTCTGCTCTAGGATTCTTCCTGTTAACAGGGAGTTTTTCCTTGCCCCTGTAACCACTGAGCACTAGGGGGGTTCAGACCCTGGGCTCTTTAAAGCCCCTTGAGACAATTTCATTGAGTGAATTGAATTGAAGTGAAATGTGAATGTATAAAAGGAGACTAACTCTGTTTCTAGATTGAAACCTGTCCTTACCTGGGATCAGGATGACTGTGTCCCTCACTAAAGTTGAGGATTTCATCCTTTGACCGATCACTCTTCATGGACACACAGCTGGGTGCAGGAGAGTCTGGCCTCTCATCCACTGGGCTTCAGAGAAGTAAACACATCATACAGTAGTAACTCATTAAAGACTGTGTTCTTCTTGAGGAAATGTGATGTCATGATCATTAGGTCACTGGCTCATTATTTGATTCCTCTATGAGCTATGTTATGTTTTGTCTTTGTGTTAATGGTTCAACCAGGGACGGACTGGCCATCGGGCATACCGGGCGTTTGCCCGCTGGGCCGGGGTGCAATATGGGCCGATGGTCCCGAATTTTTATTATTATTTTTTTCCCCATATAATGGTCTGACCGGCTGGCCCACGAAATTAGTTCATCAGCGGCCCTACTGACACTGGGCTGGCCCAATCGCATCCCCTGGGCTGACCCAACACAAACCCCTTTCGATTTGGACCTGCCTACATAATGCATTAGGACGGTAAACAGCGTGGCCCATGGCCTTGACATGCTTGACACGCGCACGCTAGTCTGCGGCCCATTGGCCGTCTTCTTGAGTGACTAGGGTCTCGTCCAATCATATCAGCAAACACCTTCTACCTTTAGCTAAACTTTGCCATCAGCTCCCGTGGATGACAGTGCTGGTGGCTACAGCCAGGGAGATACGATACAACGACCTACGGTAAGCTTACTGATCATGAATTAAAACGTCTCTAAAATATGTTTGACTTAGAACCTATGTTCTATGGCCAAGTTCGTTTGCATAGCTAAATACAAGACAAGTCTGTAGCTGTTGCTAGCCCTCAGCCTACTGTACTCTGAAACAGCCAGCCGTTAGCCTACACTCTATGTTGTGTGTTTGAGTGGTGCGCGGTGCCATGTCAATTGTTCCGAAAGCCCAGTATTCCCAAACCCTGGTATTCCGAAAATATGCCAATTTGTCCAGATACCGAATTATGATAGCCCGTTATACGCTCCAGTTTTCCCGTCCCCCCCGAAGTTCAGGGGCGTAGTTCAAACGTTAATGCCACCTCATCAAGCGCGTTTCCTACAGGAGGAAATAGACTCCCTTCTAGAAAAGGGAGCAATACAGCCTGTCCTCTCGGAGACGAGAACAGGGGGTTCTTCAGTCGCTATTTTCATGGAAAATATCGACCGATCTTATACCTCCGTATTCTGAACAAAGCTTTAAAGTGTATGATGTGTATTGCATTTAGATTAATTAAGACCACCACCTTAACACACAAACTCTTGTTGAACTCATACAGTAGTAGGTTCAGTGACGTGCGGTGAGACAGCTGTCTTCTGGAGCTTCTGCGAGCCCGTGAATCAATGTTTCGTTGGAATCATGATGTAACGTTGTTGTAGCGGGAATACAGCAATGCTATTTGTATTTTCTAATTGGCAGGTCATATGTATGATTCTAGACTTCGCTAAGCACTGAAGCGACTGAAACGGTGAATTTTGATCACATTCAGCGAAGTTAACAGGTAAAACGGGAGAAAAATAGGGCGTCTTTAGGCCGTCCTGCCTAAAAGTAGGGCGTCCCGTTTCTTCTTATTTTTTAGTAGACTATAGGGCAGACGCCCTGCTAGCTATAAGCCTGGTTGGTGTAGACATTCGAGATTAAAAAGGTGTGTTATCGAATTTAGTGGGCCGGTCTGGTTCAAAATGCCCGGGCCGATTTTTTTGTCCCAGTCCGCCCCTGGGTTCAACTCAATGTAATCACTTGTTCAGTCAGCGTTTCATGGAGTTGTGTTACAGTAATAGTATTCATTAGTAGAGAATTAATATTTTCAGCACAACTGCCCATGTTAGAAAAAAGACCCTATCTTGGCAATCTTAATCAGTCTAGGTAACAGGAATAATATTTAGTAGTATACAGAACTATTTTCCAGACCAATGACAGAACTGGGAGGGGGCATTTCTATTTCTTTGCTTTGATGAAATAAAATACTTTATTTAAAGGCCCTATCTTAATTTATCTGACTCAATTTAGGAACTCAGCCTGTGTTCTTTTAATGCTATATTGTTACCTCTCAGGAGGGGTTTGTCACCTCCTCAGGGGTGTTATCTGCATACCAGAATTTCCATGTTTCAGAGATCTATGTATGTTAAAACTGATCTATTCCACTGCAGGACTGAGTCCACTGTAATTATCTGACTAAGGCCATTCAAATGAATCCAAACATGACAAAGAAATCATTTAACAATGCCATACAATACTAAGTACCCTTAAACTGAGGGCAGGAAAATAGAAGTAACCCTTTTGTGGAGAAGGTCCAGGGAGAAAAAAAGAGACAGAAAAGAGAAAAGTCAACAAATGTAAGACATAAACTGACCCCCCACCTAATGACTTCAGAGTTCTTGTAACTAAGGCCAAGTGTCTTTTACAATCCAATGATTTTTAGCCTGCAAATAAAAGCCTTACACTAGTAAAATAGAGCCTTACACTAGTACAATAGTAATGTTATCGTACAACCTGAATCTTGTACAACCTAAACCTTCATGTATAGCATAAAAGTTACATTCTGTCTTAATAAGGTAAAATACACAACTCAGCATGATATATGTGTCTCGGGGTCTGGTTCAAGGTGTGATGTGGGGCATGTTAGGATGGGGAACAGTGTGGTCTACCTAGGTATGAAAGGTGTGAAGGTCTGCAGACATGAAGGTCTGGCTGACCATTTTAATGTTAATGAACGTGACGCCTCGATGAGTGAAGGCTTGGGCGCCAGTTTACTGCGATGTAACACGAACACACAAACACACACACACACACACACGTACACGCACACGCACATGCACGCACACACCTACACACAAACACACACTCCTCACCTTGTATGTCCATGTCCACCCGCAGAGCCGCCATGTTGACTCATTTTGGACCCTGTTGTTGTGGGTCACTTCCTGTTAAAGACAGATACTTACATATTTGTTACAGTTCTGGAACTTGATATTAGACATGTGGATAGTTGTAGTATTATAATACATGTGTTCATTTTGGTTATTGATATGACATAGTATATGGTAAATTAGTGGAATATTCTCCAATAGCACTAAATTGGTACAATAAATAATTAATTATTTTCAAGCTGGCATAGTGCTACAAGTAACAGAAAATAGTAATTGATAATCAAAAGTACATAGAGATCAAGTAAATCACCAACTCACATTTTCATTTCAATACACCTAGTTTTCCTGACTGAAGAAACAGTCCTAACCAGCATGAAATCTATTTACACCTGGACAAACAGGAAAGTTTACTTTCGTTAACTCCCAAACACAGAAGGTTTTTTTCCACTGGGCAAGAGCCACACAGACTAATAGAAAGAGCTCCACCCTATTGAGAGTCAAAGTGTACATGAAATATAGTGGGATCATTGTGCCTGTTCCTCTGTGGTTTAAAAGAACACAGGCAAACACGTCTGTCAGAATTAAAGCTCCATTCAGGTTCATTAAACTATACTTTCCATGTAAAAATATCAGCACAACAAAATGTAAGTCTCCTTGCATTGTGCTCGGTTAAATGTCCATTACACTTGGACCTGTATCTGTCTGTCTGTCTGTCTGTCTGACATGTGAAAGCAGATAGACACAGGGCAGAGGAGCCAGAACCACAAACAC
>NC_137918.1:25737915-25742915 GCF_963457725.1 Sprattus sprattus
GTTCCACACAAACAAATAAAACACACACACACACACACACACACACACACACACACACACACACACACACACACACACACACACACACACACACACACACACACACACACACACACACACACACACACACACACACACACACACACACACACACACACACACACACACACACACACACACACACACACACACACACACACACACACACACACACACACACACACACACTGTCCTCCAGGAGAGCCCTCTATGTTGACTCATGTTTGGAGGCAGAGCTGCAGTCACTTCCTGTTTGAGATAAGGTACAAGAGAAATAATGTATAATGGTGCTCAATACGTAATTTTCTACAATGGCTTTCTGCTTAGATTCTCCACCCAAAAATATATTAGGTCATATATAATGTATTTGTTTTATATTTGAGTTAATATAAAACAGCAATACAGATATTCAGCTTCAAATAACTGGCCAAAACATACCAAACCTTAATTAATACTCCTTCCTTTTTCTGATTTCTCTTTGTCTGTGTGGTACTCTCAATCCTTCCAACGTAAATCAAACTGAAATGCAGCTATTTGACCTTAATTATTTACATGTTCAAGCTAGCTTAACTGTTTGAACACATGTATATTGAAAGATTACCTGGTAAAAAGAGCCTTGTAATCTAACTGCTAGGTACGACTAGGCCTTTACCCTGCCTAGTGCAAGTGATATTATAATGTGTGTTTTGAGGTTGTGGATCCAACAACAAGTTATGGAACAAGAGCAATTAATTTAGAAGTAATGCCAGTCTACTTATAAAACAACTCAAAATTGAGTCCTAGTCCTAGTCCTAGTCCTAGTCCTACTCTGTGGCATGTGACACAAACACAGGTCTACACTGGTAGTCTCCTCTCATCAAGAAGAAGCCCACTCATTCCCCCCTATGTGCAGCTCAGACAGTCACCATCTCTCTCCCCAGAAGCATGTGATCATGTTAATCATTCATATTCACCTCCAGCTATTCACAGACGCCCTTCTCTATGTCCTAGGCTGTGCAAAAGTCCATGTCTACTCATAAAACACATGCTGGTAGAACTAGGAGTTTTGTATTTAAACTACCATAAAACCAGTACTTACTATTTGGACAGAAACGAGTATTTAAACAGCGGAGCTGTTAGCCTTCTGCCTATTGTCAATCAAAAGCACAAATCCAATTAATTCACCTAATCCTACCTTCCTTTAAACGATTGAACCACCTTGTGTTACCTGCCAATAGCTGTTTTACATGTGCGAGTTTAGATGTTGAGAAACTGCGCTGTCAAATTACTACACACAACAAATCTTAACAGAAGAAGTTACGTACATAATGATCTTGAAACACCAGCTGATCTCCCGGTTATATTTACACTTACCTACATATGTGGACAAACACCGCTGGGTTTCAAAGCATTCAGAAGTTTCATCTTTGTGAACTCCTCCAAACACCTTTGTCCTCTACAGTGGAAAACCAGGCTACTAAAGAGACACTTCCTTAGGACTTGGGTTAATAATTACAGTAATGTATTCCATTGAGGAACAATTGAATCTGATTCGATGATCTGTTCTGTCTGTTAATCTAATCTAGTGTAGTGGTTTATAGCCATGTCCAGTGGAGTGGTTCATAGTCTATCCATATCCAGACTCCCTAGCTCAGCTGAATATAATAGAAGTGGGTTAAGCAGAGACAGACTGGGGGTTTCACACAAAAATAATGAAGGAATGAATTAAACACAACCACTGAATATATAAGCATACTATAAAGGTTTTCCAGATATAATGTTGTGTAAGTCATTTTTTCTGTCATTTTTTATCAAATAAAAATAAAAAATCCTGAACAATTAGAAACTTTCTACATTAATTATGATCTATACTGTAAATATGAATTAGTGTTGATGATTATTTTGGAACTATATAAAGTACTTTAAAGATCCTATCATTAAATGGGGGAGACTCAAACCAGCCTAGCAAAGCCTGATTATTTTAAAATATCCTGGATGCCATGTGAAATTGAAGATCACGCATCTGAACTGTGAAGTCCGTCTGGCGTCTGTCTGACTATGGAGCTGCCTGGGATCAGTGACTCATCATTTTGTGAATTCCCATATAGAGAAGATTCCCAGGCTTCCCTGAGCTATGTCCAGAGGATGCGGGAGAAGCAGGACCAGCTGAGCTACATGGACCCGACCATTTAATCAAGTCCCAGTCCCCACAGAAGAGGGTAAATGACATCCTGCTCACGTTTCCAAGCCCCAGCCTGCACAACGCCATAATGCTTCCAGCGCGACTGATCACAGCACGGAAAACCGGAGGCACAGGCTTGGAGGAGACAGTGGGGAGAAGCTTTCGTTATCCCAGACTCTCTTCCGCGACATGGACGCTTTCTCTTAAGGAGGGGGTATGTGACGGGGCACCTGTGTGACCCGCCACTGCAGCCTGTAAGCTGCCTGCTTTAGTGGACTGGGTGCGTATACTGTATGGACAATCTTATGTGGCTTATACTGTACGTCTAGCCAAGTCTTTAAGAAACCTGGTGTTTATATGTACAATCAGCCACTGAGGTCACAACACTAAACCCCACCCAATTAGTCACTTGGAAATTTCAACTTCATCAAAATACAATTTATATGAGATTGCTGTCCTGTTTTATTTCACCATTGAGATAATGTATACATGCATTTTTTGTCATAAATACTAAATTATCCTCATTTCATGTCCGATCTGTAATTAGCTAAATAAGTCAAAGACTGAAATATCAAATACAAACTTTAACAATCACTGCACACAAGTAGTGACACAGCAGGAGGACACAGGAGTCTCATTACACTTATGACACATCTGGTGTTACAGCTGCTGTTGCACACATTCATCAGTAGGGGGAAGCAAAGCTTCATTTTCTCTGCACCTAAATTCAAAAAGGAGTTTATTGTGAAGTTGTTACTCTCTACTTCAAAGTCTACTTTGACTTTATAATAAAAAATCGTTAGGCGTGTGTTTGATCAACATATCAGGATTGTATTCTTCATGGCGAGGCCCTAATAAATTAGGCCCACAGACTCAATATAATACTCATCACCAGACCACAGGTGGGTGTCCTGAACATGCACATTGCCATTATGCTTTATGCATTACTAAATCTAGTATGAAAGCACAAGAGGAGACATTACGTCATGTTCAAGTCATCTCATATCATGAGGCACATCTCTCATATGAGCCTCTTAACTTTTTATCTGACAATCCAAAGAACACTGGAGAGTCATAGAACAAATAGAAAAATAGAAAACACTCGTAAGAGAAATCTATTTTCAGAATGGCTGAAGTATCTGAAGCTCAAGTGGGGGTTAACCTACCCTGCACACTCCCCCCACCCAGGGCCGTTGCTAGGAATTCTGGGCTCCCTGAAAGAATATTGTTGTGCCCCCCTCCCCCCAACTTGTCATCGCCAATTTTACACAACTTTTTTTTTCTTAGACTACTGTATAAGTATTATAATTTTGTCTTAATTTTCTATTCCTCTATGTTCTTGACAGTGCCTGACGCAATGCAGCCCATTCATTATTTTTTTTCCAATTAACCACTCAACAAAGAGTCACTGCCTGGGTATTATTATGTCCCTGCTTAAGACTCATGTCAATAAGCTACCATAGCCGAATTTTTCTGTCCGAGCCCGGCCCGGTCCGGCAGAATAGTAACCGAGCCCGGACTGAGTCCGACAGCCATTCAAATATGTTTTTTTCGAATCCGAACCAAGCCCGACCGAATCAATTTCTCAACTGTTCATAGTAGCCTACTAATGCCAGATTTACGTACGTTGTTTATGAATAGCCTGGCTTTATTAAACTGGGGCATCAACAGTAAAATGCTCTTTCACACAAAAAAGCGCTGTTAAACGCACAATGGTGCACAATAAGGCCAATAAGCATATTTAAATTAAATGATTCACATTGCAGGAACGTTTAGTAAAATGGTGCGGCTCCTTTAAGATGAGCACGTACAGGGACGGAGAACGGTGACGCATAGTTTGGATGCAGCGACAAACATTTATGTGCTGTAAAAGTGTTCACCAGTATGTGAGTAACGTGAGTTTAATTAAAGCATAGCGTGTGTAATGTGTAGCTATTTCATTCCGTTTTGTAACTTGTCCTGCTGTCTGTAAGGGGAAGGAGGGTAAAGGAAAGGGAATTAACCCCGAAGTTAAAAACATGTAATCTACTTTGGCCCTGGAGCATTTTACTCCCGTGCAATCCCCAACTACGGTCAGACAGACAGCAGGAAAGGTTAACAAACGGAATGAAATAGCTACACATTACACAAGCTATGCTTTAATAAAACTCACGTTTTATGATACACCAACGGAAGCAAAACAGCCAAGTCTTACCATTGAAGATATTGGCGCACGCCGACGTTCGTTATGAAACTATCATCCAACCATCGAGAGTTGCATCAATCATATCTCATTAAAACTTCTGACATTGGACATATCCAACAGCCTAATAAGAATCTGCATCGTCTATAAAGCAGAAATATCTCCATACAGTAGATTTCCCTTCGTTTAATATCATTTTAAACTCTCCAGATGACAGTTTCTCTTTCACGTGCGCGAGTGTAAATGTGTGTATGGACCAAACCATATTTAAAAAAAGAGGGCTATTGCTCGGAAAAAATATATTTTTTTTTAAATTTTGCTTGATTTTTGATTCGCTTTGTTTTAACTCTGATGCATTAGTATGAACATAAGATATGTCTATACATAATAATTTAGTCATGGAAAGGGAAGCTTACATAATAGGCTACTGAGGTTTTTGTGGGCCCCCCCTGGGCTGTGGGCCCTTAGAATCGTCCTCACCTTTCACCCCTTTACGACGGCCCTGTGTTTGTGTGTGTGTGTGTGTGTGTGTTTCTCTGCCTGTGTACGTGTGTGTGAGTGCTCTCTACTCAGAGTAGTCTCCCCTCTTACAGTTTTTTACGATCGGATACACACAAT